>NC_092164.1:66931690-66971690 GCF_045791955.1 Oncorhynchus clarkii lewisi
GCCTCCTCTGTCTTACAGAGACTGGACTCTGTTTATCATGCAGCCTCCTCTGTTTATCATGCAGCCTCCTCTGTCTTACAGAGACTGGACTCTGTTTATCATGCAACCTCCTCCATCTTACAGAGACTGGACTCTGTTTATCATGCAGCCTCCTCTGTTTATCATATAGCCTCCTCTGTCTTACAGAGACTGGACTCTGTTTATCATGCAGCCTCCTCTGTCTTACAGAGACTGAACTCTGTTTATCATGCAGCCTCCTCTGTTTATCATGCAGCCTCCTCTGTCTTACAGAGACTGGACTCTGTTTATCATGCAGCCTCCTCTGTCTTACAGAGACTGGACTCTATTTATCTAGGCATCCTTGCGCTTTCTTACAAATGCCAAGTCACTCACCCACCATTGCACCTTGTACCAAATGGTAGGTTGGACCTCAGTAGTATATGCACAGAAAGCTACATTTGTGTGTGTTCATCTACAGAGTCCTTTTGGGTAAACTCCCTCTTTACCTCTGTAGTCTGGTCTCCTTCCCCACCAGAAGTTACCATACCCAGTCTGCTAGGTGGTTGCTATGTTACCATACCCGGTCTGCTAGGTGGTTGCTATGTTACCATACCCGGTCTGCTAGGTGGTTGCTATGTTACCATACCCAGTCTGCTAGGTGGTTGCTATGTTACCATACCCAGTCTGCTAGGTGGTTGCTATGTTACCATACCCAGTCTGCTAGGTGGTTGCTATGTTACCATACCCGGTCTGCTAGGTGGTTGCTATGTTACCATACCCAGTCTGCTAGGTGGTTGCTATGTTACCATACCCGGTCTACTAGGTGGTTGCTATGTTACCATACCCGGTCGGCTAGGTGGTTGCTATGTTACCATACCCGGTCTGCTAGGTGGTTGCTATGTTACCATACCCGGTCTACTAGGTGGTTGCTATGTTACCATACCCGGTCTGCTAGGTGGTTGCTATGTTACCATACCCGGTCTGCTAGGTGGTTGCTATGTTACCATACCCGGTCTGCTAGGTGGTTGCTATGTTACCATACCCAGTCTGCTAGGTGGTTGCTATTTTACCATACCCGGTCTGCTAGGTGGTTGCTATGTTACCATACCCGGTCTACTAGGTGGTTGCTATGTTACCATACCCGGTCTGCTAGGTGGTTGCTATGTTACCATACCCGGTCTGCTAGGTGGTTGCTATGTTACCATACCCGGTCTGCTAGGTGGTTGCTATGTTACCATACCCAGTCTGCTAGGTGGTTGCTATTTTACCATACCCGGTCTGCTAGGTGGTTGCTATGTTACCATACCCGGTCTACTAGGTGGTTGCTATGTTACCATACCCGGTCTGCTAGGTGGTTGCTATGTTACCATACCCGGTCTACTAGGTGGTTGCTATGTTACCATACCCGGTCTACTAGGTGGTTGCTATGTTACCATACCCGGTCTACTAGGTGGTTGCTATGTTACCATACCCGGTCTGCTAGGTGGTTGCTATGTTACCATACCCGGTCTGCTAGGTGGTTGCTATGTTACCATACCCAGTCTGCTAGGTGGTTGCTATTTTACCATACCCGGTCTGCTAGGTGGTTGCTATGTTACCATACCCGGTCTACTAGGTGGTTGCTATGTTACCATACCCGGTCTGCTAGGTGGTTGCTATGTTACCATACCCGGTCTGCTAGGTGGTTGCTATGTTACCATACCCGGTCTGCTAGGTGGTTGCTATGTTACCATACCCGGTCTACTAGGTGGTTGCTATTTTACCATACCCGGTCTACTAGGTGGTTGCTATGTTACCATAACCGGTCTGCTAGTTGGTTGCTATGTTACCATACCCGGTCTGCTAGGTGGTTGCTATGTTACCATACCCGGTCTACTAGGTGGTTGCTATGTTACCATACCCGGTCTACTAGGTGGTTGCTATGTTACCATACCCGGTCTACTAGGTGGTTGCTATGTTACCATACCCGGTCTGCTAGGTGGTTGCTATGTTACCATACCCGGTCTGCTAGGTGGTTGCTATGTTACCATACCCGGTCTGCTAGGTGGTTGCTATGTTACCATACCCAGTCTGCTAGGTGGTTGCTATTTTACCATACCCGGTCTGCTAGGTGGTTGCTATGTTACCATACCCGGTCTACTAGGTGGTTGCTATGTTACCATACCCGGTCTGCTAGGTGGTTGCTATGTTACCATACCCGGTCTGCTAGGTGGTTGCTATGTTACCATACCCGGTCTGCTAGGTGGTTGCTATGTTACCATACCCAGTCTGCTAGGTGGTTGCTATTTTACCATACCCGGTCTGCTAGGTGGTTGCTATGTTACCATACCCGGTCTACTAGGTGGTTGCTATGTTACCATACCCGGTCTGCTAGGTGGTTGCTATGTTACCATACCCGGTCTACTAGGTGGTTGCTATGTTACCATACCCGGTCTACTAGGTGGTTGCTATGTTACCATACCCGGTCTACTAGGTGGTTGCTATGTTACCATAACCGGTCTGCTAGTTGGTTGCTATGTTACCATACCCGGTCTTCTAGGTGGATGCTACTTAAAGTCCCCAGGACATTCACAGTATTAGGCAAGACTGCCTTCTCTTCCTGTGCACCAGATGCATGGAATATTCTACAATGCATGCTTCATCTAGATATGTTAGTGCCACTGAAGGAATTTAAATGATTGAAGGGAGACTCTGTTACGGAGGAGTGTAAAGGCTTTTTTTTTAGGCTGGATCATGTTGTATTGTATTGTTGTGTGTTTTAATTCTGTAATGTAATGATTGTTGCTGCCTTCTTGGCCAGGTCTCCCTTGAAAAAGAGACTCTGGATCTCGTTGGGCTTTTCCTGGTTAAATAAAAGTTAAATAAAATAAATAAATACCATGTATGGATGTCTGAGCTGAATGTTATTTCATTATGCAGACTATCTGGTATTTATGTCACACTAATACTAAAAATATAATAATAAAAACTAGAAGAGAGAAGCAGTTCATCTCTCATCAACCCTCAACCAGGATTGTCCCTCTGGTCTGTTTACCAAGTCATCTGTAATAGTGATTCACAGACAGTGGATTTACAGTTTGTTGTCTGTGAATCACTATTACAGATGCCTGGGTAAACAGACCAGAGGGACAATCCAGGAGGAAAACCATTGTTGTGGCATACCAGGATGGCATACCAGAGTCTCCACATGAGACGGCATACCAGGATGGCATACCAGAGTCTCCACATGAGATGGCATACCAGGATGGCATACCAGAGTCTCCACATGAGACGGCATACCAGAGTCTCCACATGAGATGGCATACCAGGATGGCATACCAGAGTCTCCACATGAGATGGCATACCAGGATGGCATACCAGAGTCTCCACATGAGATGGCATACCAGGATGGCATACCAGAGTCTCCACATGAGACGGCATACTAGGATGGCATACCAGGATGGCATACCAGAGTCTCCACATGAGACGGCATACTAGGATGGCATACCAGGATGGCATACCAGAGTCTCCACATGAGACGGCATACCAGGATGGCATACCAGGATGGCATACCAGAGTCTCCACATGAGACGGCATACCAGGATGGCATACCAGAGTCTCCACATGAGACGGCATACCAGGATGGCATACCAGAGTCTCCACATGAGACGGCATACTAGGATGGCATACCAGAGTCTCCACATGAGACGGCATACTAGGATGGCATACCAGAGTCTCCACATGAGACGGCATACTAGGATGGCATACCAGAGTCTCCACATGAGACGGCATACTAGGATGGCATACCAGAGTCTCCACATGAGACCCGGATGGAGTCTAAGGAGATTGTGAGGAAAAATGATCTGTGAAAAAAATTTAGATGAAACATAGGAAGATTGAAGTGGAGCAACATCCAGACAGTGGACTTCCAGTTTGTTGTCTGTGAATCACTATTACAGATGCCTGGGTAAACAGACCAGAGGGACAATCCAGGAGGGAAGATTGAAGTGGAGCCACTCCCAGACAGTGGACTTCCAGTTTGTTGTCTGTGAATCACTATTACAGATGCCTGGGTAAACAGACCAGAGGGACAATCCAGGAGGGAAGAATGAAGTGGAGCCACTCCCAGACAGTGGACTTCCAGTTTGTTGTCATCTTGCTGTAAGTCTCTTTCAGGACATCCGTCTCTCCCTGGGAGAACGGTTTTTAATGTCTTTGGCCTCTCTGGTAAGATCATCCATTCTTTTGTTATTTGAGTCCACCAGTGTTTGGACAAAGTGATTGAACCTATTATTCTGTTACTGTAACAATTGCTTGTAGACATCTTGTTGTTTGATTTAAAAGATCACACACCTGTGATACCGAAACACTGTCCTCTCCATTACTCCAACTTCCTTTAACTTTGGGCAGCATGATGGTTGCAACTAACGCTAATGCTGGTACTCCCATGCAATTCCAGCCAGCACAGCATTTCAAGCCAGCACAGCACTGGGCCAATGGAAATAGCAACAAAAAAAAGGGATTTAAACAGCCACAAGCCCGGGACTCTCCACGGTCCCAGCCACAAGCCCGGGACTCTCCGCGGTCCCAGCCACAAGCCCGGGACTCTCCGCGGTCCCAGCCACAAGCCCGGGACTCTCCGCGGTCCCAGCCACAAGTCCGGGACTCTCCGCGGTCCCAGCCACAAGCCCCGGACTCTCCGCGGTCCCAGCCACAAGCCCGGGACTCTCCGCGGTCCCAGCCACAAGCCCGGGACTCTCCGCGGTCCCAGCCACAAGCCCGGGACTCTCCGCGGTCCCAGCCACAAGTCCGGGACTCTCCGCGGTCCCAGCCACAAGCCCCGGACTCTCCGCGGTCCCAGCCACAAGCCCGGGACTCTCCGCGGTCCCAGCCACAAGCCCGGGACTCTCTGCGGTCCCAGCCACAAGCCCGGGACTCTCCGCGGTCCCAGCCACAAGCCCTGGACTCTCCGCGGTCCCAGACACAAGCTCGGGACTCTCCGCGGTCCCAGCCACAAGCCCGGGACTCTCCGCGGTCCCAGCCACAAGCCCGGGACTCTCCATGGTCCCAGCCACAAGGGCTAACTGCTTCACGGGCTGTGTTCAAACTGTCATGGAAACCAGGCTAGCTTGATAACTACTGTAGCAGCTAGGCTAGCTGCTTTTCCAAGTAGCAGCTGTTCAAACTTTAGGGTTTGGCAGTATCCTGGGACAGATAGTAGTGCACAAGAAACCGAAGCTAACTGTGGAACTCTTCCCACTCTCCTTCCTCTTTCCTTCCTCTACTCTTCCCACTCTCCTCCCCCTTTCCTTCCTCTCCTCTTCCCACTCTCCTTCCTCTTTCCTTCCTCTACTCGTCCTACTCTCCTCCCCCTTTCCTTCCTCTACTCTTCCCTCTCCTCCCTCTTTCCTTCCTCTCCTCTTCCCACACTCCTTGCTCTTTCCTCCAGCTCCTCTTCCCACTCTCCTCCCTCTCCTCTTCTTATTGACAATTGGAAAACTGTAAAATTTAAATGAACCAATATTGGTAGTTCCCATAAATGTAGTTCATGTTTATGTTTGAGTAGGAGGTTGGCCTGTTGTTTACGATAATGCTATCCACCTTTACCCCCCTGTTATCTCAGTGCTGCTGGTATTAGTGGTATTACGGTAAAAGTAATACCATTAAAAGTATTACGGTAAATGTTTCTCCCTGACCTCTCCTTCAAGGGTCACAGTTTCACATTTGCTCTCCTGATGAGAGAGATGATGAGTCAAACTATGAAGTTGCCCTTAAAGTCCCAGTACAGGCTAAAACATGATTTTCCTGTGTTATATATATATATATATATCCACACTATAAAGTTGGAATAATTATGATAATGCACTTTTGTTGCTGTTTGAAATTTGTGATGATGTTTTCTCCTGCCTGGTGACATCACCAGGTAGTAAATGAGTTAATAGACCAATAAGAAAGAGAGTTCCAAACCTCTCTGTCAATAACAGCTAGTTTTCAGTTTCCCCCTCCCTACTCAGACCACTCACAGACAGTTATAGCAAAATTCTTGCTATGAAATTAGTTTTTGCTAAAATGCATTTTTTTCTAAGCACACGCGCACACGCGCACACACACACACACACACACACATACACATATGACCCATCTCCCTGGTATATTAATGTCCCAGACGGATAGATGATGTGCCACCCGGGGCATGGTGTCTCTTAATCACACTGGAGTAAGGGAGGGGTGGAAGGGAGGGAGATGTGGGAGGAGAGGGGGAGGTGTAGGAAATAGAGGGTATGGGGAGACTGAGAGGAGGAAGATATGAGAGGGTAGGATGGATGAGGAAGGGGGAGGATGGGAGGAAAAAGGGGGGAGAGGGAGAATGGAGACTGAGCAACCATGACGATCACCTCAAATCTGATTGCCGATTAGGAGAGAGAGCGAGAGAGACAAAGAGAGTATTGAGAAAGGAAAAGGGAGAGATTTGGGCGGTGGGTAGTCTGAGAGAGAGAGAGAGAGAGAGAGAGAGAGAGAGAGACTGGAGGTGACAGCATTCCTTCCCCCACATTTGTATTTATTATGGTTCCCCGTTACTTCCTGCAAAAGCAGCAGCTCCTCATACTGCTGTCCAGAAAAACTAAGGCTGTTGGTACAATTTTAAAACATTACAATACAATTTGCCCCCTTTGGGGCGGCAGGGTAGCCTAGTGGTTAGAGTGGTGGACTAGCAACCAGAATGGTTGCAAGTTCAAATCCCTGAGCTGACAAGGTACATAACTGTCATTCTGCCCCTGAACAGGTTGTTAACACACTGCTCCCCGGTAGGCCGTCATTGAAAATAACAATTTGTTCTTTAACTGAAGTGCCTTGTTAGATAAAGGTAAAATAAAATAAAATAAGGCCATAAAGCAAAGAAGAAAACGCTCACCCAGAAGTGACTCTCCTTCATCCTTCAATTCAAACATAAACCAGTTTTAACCAAATTTTTACCATCTTATCACGTGTGCGTGTGTTTGGGAGAGACTGAGAAAACTAGACATCACATTCTTGCTTCCTCTGTCCTTGTTTCCTCCACTCCTCTCCTTGAAAGGGTATTGCAGCCAGAGTGTTGGAACCTTCCCTCTTCTCCCCCAAAGTACTTTAAGAGGAACGGTGGAGGAATGGAGGAAATTCTGGGAGAATCTCAATTGCATTTCCTTCTTTCCTCACATCTTCTCACCTCCTTTCTCAAAACCCATTGGATAAGAAAGTGAGAAGGGGAGAGAGGATGCAACGAATCAAGTAAATGCAATTAAGATTCTCCCAAGAACAGAGGAAGCAAGTATTTGACAGCTATTACAATTTTCTGACAGTACCAGACTGACTGACTGAGCCTCCGTAAAACCCTGTCCAGAAATAACCCCTAGACCCTATCCCTAGACACTTGTTGAGATCTGAGAGGATTGGACAGGTGTGAGCAATACCGTCAAAAATCCACCAACCCTATCAGAGGGTGAGATGGAGCTCTCACCATGTCACCACCCATCAATCCCTCTCAGATCTCCACAAGTGTCTAGGCTCTGGGCAGTAGGGGCTAGAGGTTGTTTCTGGGCAGTAGGGGCTAGAGGTTGTTTCTGGACAGTAGGGGCGAGAGGTTGTTTCTGGAAAGTAGGGGCTAGAGGTTGTTTCTGGACAGTAGGGGCTAGAGGTTGTTTCTGGACAGTAGGGGCTAGAGGTTGTTTCTGGACAGTAGGGGCTAGAGGTTGTTTCTGGACAGTAGGGGCTAGAGGTTGTTTCTGGACAGGCAGTCAATCGGTCACTGTCATCAGTCCCTCTCAGTGTCAAGACTCTGCTCCCGAGTGGCGCAGTGGTCTAAGGCACTGCATTTCAGTGCAGGAGGTGTCATTACAGTCCCTGGTTCGAATCCATGCTGTATCACATCCGGCCGTGATTGCGAGTCCCATAGGGCACAATTGGCCCAAGGTGGTCGTCAGGGTTTAGGCCGGTGTCATTGTAAATCAGAATTTGTTCTTAACTGACTTGCCTAGTTACATTTTTTTTTTTTAGAGGGGCCATGGGTGTGTGGGGGACTAACAACAGGGCAATGTTTCATTACATTGATAAACATAACCATATGTGCACAGGTGTGAGCTGGACGCACCCTATCAGACAGGTCTGGTTAGCTGGAGACACCCACAGCACCCTACCAGGCTGATCAGACAGGACTGGTTAGCTGGAGACACCCACGGCACCCTACCAGGCTGATCAGACAGGTCTGGTTAGCTGGAGACACCCACAGCACCCTACCAGGCTGATCAGACAGGACTGGTTAGCTGGAGACACCCACGGCACCCTACCAGGCTGATCAGACAGGTCTGGTTAGCTGGAGACACCCACGGCACCCTACCAGGCTGATCAGACAGGTCTGGTTAGCTGGAGACACCCACGGCACCCTACCAGGCTGATCAGACAGGTCTGGTTAGCTGGAGACACCCACAGCACCCTACCAGGCTGATCAGACAGGTCTGGTTAGCTGGAGACACCCACGGCACCCTACCAGGCTGATCAGACAGGTCTGGTTAGCTGGAGACACCCACGGCACCCTACCAGGCTGATCAGACAGGTCTGGTTAGCTGGAGACACCCACAGCACCCTACCAGGCTGATCAGACAGGTCTGGTTAGCTGGAGACACCCACGGCACCCTACCAGGCTGATCAGACAGGTCTGGTTAGCTGGAGACACCCACAGCACCCTACCAGGCTGATCAGACAGGACTAGTTAGCTGGAGACACCCACAGCACCCTACCAGGCTGATCAGACAGGTCTGGTTAGCTGGAGACACCCACGGCACCCTACCAGGCTGATCAGACAGGTCTGGTTAGCTGGAGACACCCATGGCACCCTACCAGAATGATCAGACAGGTCTGGTTAGCTGGAGACACCCACGGCACCCTACCAGGCTGATCAGACAGGTCTGGTTAGCTGGAGACACCCACGGCACCCTACCAGGCTGATCAGACAGGACTGGTTAGCTGGAGACACCCACGGCACCCTACCAGGCTGATCAGACAGGTCTGGTTAGCTGGAGACACCCACGGCACCCTATCAGGCTGATCAGACAGGTCTGGGTAGCTGGAGACCTGCTTTTCAATCCCTGGCTTCATTCCAGCTAGTTAGAAGTGCAACCACTGACTAACAAATCAAATCAAATCAAATGTTATTTGTCACATACACATGGTTAGCAGATGTTAATACAAGTGTAGCGAAATGCTTGTGCTTCTAGTTCCGACAATGCAGTAATAACCAACAAGTAATCTAACTAACAATTCCAAAACTACTGTCTTATACACAGTGTAAGGGGATAAAGAAAATGTACATAAAGATATATGAATGAGTGATGGTACAGAGCAGCATAGGCAAGATACAGTAGATGGTATCGAGTACAGTATATACATGAGGTGAGTATGTAAACAAAGTGGAATAGTTAAAGTGGCTAGTGATACATGTATTACATAAGGATGCAGTCGATGATATAGAGTACAGTATATACGTATGCAAATGAGATGAATAATGTAGGGTAAGTAACATTATATAAGGTAGCATTGTTTAAAGTGGCTAGTGATATATTTACATCATTTCCCATCAATTCCCATTATTAAAGTGGCTGGAGTTGAGTCAGTGTGTTGGCAGCAGCCACTCAATGTTAGTGGTGGCTGTTTAATCTTCATCCTACCCCCTCCTTTTTTGAAAATTCTGTTAAAAATCGCGCAACTTTTCAGCGTCCTGCTACTCATGCCAGGAATATAGTATATGCATATGATTAGTATGTGTGGATAGAAAACACTCTGAAGTTTATAAAACTGGTTAAATCACGGCTGTGACTATAACAGAGCGTGTGTTTCATTGAAAAACGCAAGAAAAACTGCTCTCTGAAAGCAAAAAATAATTTCCATAAGTCACTTCCACCAGTTGTTAAAGGAGAACAGAATTTAATGGGAATTTGCCTGCACCATCTACAAATTCCGCACGATGGCGCCATTGTACTAATTTTCAATCGAATTAATTGTTGGAAAATCCATCTGTCTGACCCCAAGTTCTCCAGTCTTCACCCGGATGCAGTTTAGCGAGAGATCAGATTGCATTGTTGTTGAAGTGAGGACCTATTGAAGAGACATCGCCCTGTAATCGTTTTGATAGATTATAAACGTTTACTAATACCTAAAGTTGGATTACAAAAGGATTTCGAAGTGTTTTGTGAAAGTTTATCGTCGACTTTTTTAATTTTAAAAAATTACGCAGCGTTTAAAAACGATGAATTTTTCTGAATGACACAACTTCCATACAAAGCTATTTTGGGTATATATGGACCGATTTAAACGAAAAAAAGACCCAATAGTGATGTTTATGGGGCATATAGGAGTGCCAAGAAAGAAGCTCGTCTAAGGTAATGAATGTTTTATATTTTATTTCTGCGTTTTGGGTAGCGCCGTCTATCGCAAAATCTGTTGTTTACGTGTCGAGCTGGCATTTTGGGGGGTGCATGCTATCAGATAATAGCTTCTGATGCTTTCGCCGAAAAGCATTTTAAAAATCTGACTTGCTGGCTAGGTTCACAACGAGTGTAGCTTTAATTTAATACCCTGCTTGTGAATTTTGATCAAGGTTTGAGTTTTAACGAGTACATTTAGCATTTAGCGTAGCGCATTTGCATTTCCAGGTGCCTACTTGGGACATATGCGTCTCAAGTAGGGGCAAGAAGTTAACAGTCTGATGGCCTTGAGATAGAAGCTGTTTTTCAGTCTCTCGGTCCCAGCTTTGATGCACCTGTACTGACCTCGCCTTCTGGATGATAGCGGGGTGAACAGGCAGTGGCTCGGGTGGTTGATGTCCTTGATGATCTTTATGGCCTTCCTGTAACATCGGGTGGTGTAGGTGTCCTGGAGGGCAGGTAGTTTGCCCCCGGTGATGCGTTGTGCAGACCTCACTACCCTCTGGAGAGCCTTACGGTTGTGGGCGGAGCAGTTGCCGTACCAGGCGGTGATACAGACCGCCAGGATGCTCTCGATTGTGCATCTGTAGAAGTTTGTGAGTGCTTTTGGTGACAAACCGAATTTCTTCAGCTTCCTGAGGTTGAAGAGGCGCTGCTGCGCCTTCTTCACGATGCTGTCTGTGTGAGTGGACCAATTCAGTTTGTCTGTGATGTGTATGCCGAGGAACTTAAAACTTGCTACCCTCTCCACTACTGTTCCATCAACGTGGATAGGGGGGTGTTCCCTCTGCTGTTTCCTGAAGTCCACAATCATCTCCTTAGTTTTGTTGACGTTGAGTGTGAGGTTATTTTCCTGACACCACACTCCGAGGGCCCTCACCTCCTCCCTGTAGGCCGTCTCGTCGTTGTTGGTAATCAAGCCTACCACTGTTGTGTCGTCCGCAAACTTGATGATTGAGTTGGAGGCGTGCGTGGCCACGCAGTCGTGGGTGAACAGGGAGTACAGGAGAGGGCTCAGAACGCACCCTTGTGGGGCCCCAGTGTTGAGGATCAGCGGGGTGGAGATGTTGTTGCCTACCCTCACCACCTGTGGGCGGCCCGTCAGGAAGTCCAGTACCCAGTTGCACAGGGCGGGGTCGAGACCCAGGGTCTCGAGCTTGATGACGAGCTTGGATGGTACTATGGTGTTGAATGCCGAGCTGTAGTCGATGAACAGCATTCTCACATAGGTATTCCTCTTGTCCAGATGGGTTAGGGCAGTGTGCAGTGTGGTTGAGATTGCATCGTCTGTTGACCTATTTGGGCGGTAAGCAAATTGGAGTGGGTCTAGGGTGTCAGGTAGGGTGGAGGTGATATGGTCCTTGACTAGTCTCTCAAAGCACTTCATGATGACGGAAGTGAGTGCTACGGGGCGGTAGTCGTTTAGCTCAGTTACCTTAGTTTTCTTGGGAACAGGAACAATGGTGGCCCTCTTGAAGCATGTGGGAACAGCAGACTGGTATAGGGATTGATTGAATATGTCCGTAAACACACCGGCCAGCTGGTCTGCGCATGCTCTGAGGGCGCGGCTGGGGATGCCGTCTGGGCCTGCAGCCTTGCGAGGGTTAACACGTTTAAATGTCTTACTCACCTCGGCTGCAGTGAAGGAGAGTCCGCATGTTTTCGTTGCAGGCCGTGTCAGTGGCACTGTAGTGTCAGTGGCACTGTATTGTCCTCAAAGCGGGCAAAACTATAACTATAGCTAGGGCATGTCTCTAGTCCAGTGATAGTTACGGTAGCTAGGATATATCATTCAGCTAAACATTTACAGTAACAGCAGTTCGTTAATTAGTCAATACACACTAAATGTAATGCAGAAATGGATAAATCATACCTTTTCTTGACACTGTGGCACCGTTTGGGCATCTATTAATATATTAATTAATAGATAATAGATGAATAGATGAATCGAATGAAGTTAGAATGGTGACCTACTTTGAAAGGACAGGAAGTGTTGGCTGTGCACCTGCCAAGAGATTCCCCATTTAACCCCGCCCACAATGGAACATCGGAATATCAAGTTGGTTTTGTTGGTTTTATTATTGATTAAAAAAAATATATTATAAAAAAAAATTATATAACTTTTTTCATAAACAGGCCATTTTCATGTTCCCTATTGCACCGTTTTTAACACAGAAAAACAAACGATCAAAACGTACACAGACCATAATTTCACCTCAGGAATCTTGATTTCATCTTGGCCACGAAAACAGCTAATTATATTGACCGCCAAAACAACATAGAATCCAAAATGTTCTGTCAATTGTCCAGATACACATTAATTCCCGCACGTTGGATGTTGTTAAATCACACGCAGTGTCACACCAGCTCTTGACTGTCGTTCAGAAAATAATTTCCTGAATCAGCTGATGTTGGGCGAAAATATCCCAATGTTACTAAACAGCTTGACATCAAATGTGCATCAAACAACTATTATATGTAATTATCGAAGAATTTGTTAGGGCTGCAATCCCGTTAACGGGATGATATGACAACAGCCAGTGAAAGTGCAGGGCGCCAAATTCAAAACAACAGAAATCTCAGAATTAAAATTCCTCAAACATACATGTATCTTATACCGTTTTAAAGGTAATATTGTTGTTAATCCCACCACAGTGTCCAATTTCAAATATGCTTTACAGCGAAAGCACCACAAACGATTATGTTAGGTCACCACCAAGCCACAGAATGAACAGCCATTTTTCCAGCCAAAGACAGGAGTCACAAAAAGCACAAATAGAGATAAAATGAATCACTATCCTTTGATGATCTTCATTCATTCAAATCAAATCAAAATCAAATCGAAATTATTTATATAGCCCTTCGTACATCAGCTGATATCTCAAAGTGCTGTACAGAAACCCAGCCTAAAACCCCAAACAGCAAGCAATGCAGGTGTAGAAGCACGGTGGCTAGGAAAAACTCCATAGAAAGGCCAAAACCTAGGAAGAATCCTAGAGAGGAACCAGGCTATGTGGGGTGGCCAGTCCTCTTCTGGCTGTGCCGGGTGGAGATTATAACAGAACATGGCCAAGATGTTCAAATGTTTATAAATGACCAGCATGGTCCAATAATAATAAGGCAGAACAGTTGAAACTGGAGCAGCAGTATGGCCAGGTGGACTGGGGACAGCAAGGAGTTCATCATGTCAGGTAGTCAGTCCTGAGGCATGGTCCTAGGGCTTAGGCCCTCCGAGAGAGAGACAGAAAGAGAGAAAGAGAGAATTAGAGAGAGCACACTTAAATTCACACATGACACCGAATAGGACAGGAGAAGTACTCCAGATATGACAAACTGAACCTAGCCCCCCGACACAAACTACTGCAGCATAAATACTGGAGGCTGAGACAAGAGGGGTCAGGAGACACTGTGGCCCCATCCGAGGACACCCCCGGACAGGGCCAAACAGGAAGGATATAACCCCACCCACTTTGCCAAAGCACAGCCCCCACACCACTAGAAGGATATCTTCAACCACCAACTTACCATCCTGAGACAAGGATGCATAGCCACATCACATTCCTTCATCTTAATCAGATGACACTCATAGGACTTCATGTTACACAATACATGTATGTTTTGTTTGATAAAGTTCATATTTATATAACAAAATCTGAGTTTACATTGGCGCGTTAGATTCACTAGTTCCAAAAACATCCAGTGATTTTGCATAGCCACATCGATTCAACAGAAATCATAAATGTAGATGATAATACAAGTTATACACCTTGAATTACAGATATACCTCTCCTTAATGCAACCGCTGTGTCAGATTTGAAAAAAAACTTACGGAAAAATTAAACCATGCAATAATCTGAGATGGTGCTCAGAAAAATAATCAAATTAGCCGCCATTTTGGAGTCAACAGAAACCAGAGAATACATGATAAATACTCCCTTAACTTTGATGATCTTCATCAGAATGCACTCCCTGGAATCATAGTTCCACAATAAATGCTTGATTAATAATCAATAGTCCGGAGCTGCCCCTCAGTCCGGAGCTGCCCCTCAGTCCGAAGCTGCCCCTCAGTCCGGAGCTGCCCCTCAGTCCAGTGGGGCCCTTTAGTAGGGTTGACAGTCTTAGGTTGGCGGCGAGGGTCGCCGTTCCTAGGAGGCCACAGAAGAGGACTAAGACTATGGTAGAGTGGGATCCACGTCCAGCGCCAGAGCCGCCACCGCGGACAGATGCCCACCCAGACCCTCCCCTATAGGTTCAGGTTTTACACCTTGGGGGGGGGGGGGGGGGGGGGGGGGGGGTACTGTCACGCTCTGACCATAGTTTGCTTTGTGTGTTTATATGTTTTGTTTGGTCAGGGTGTGATCTGAGTGGGCATTCTATGTTGTACGTCTAGTTTGTCTGTTTCTGTGTTTGGCCCGATATGGTTCTCAATCAGAGGCAGGTGTTAGTCATTGTCTCTGATTGGGAACCATATTTGGGTAGCCTGTTTTGTCATTGTGGGTGGTGGGTGATTGTCTATGTTATGTTGCTTGTTAGCACAGTGTTTCATTAGCATCACGGTTGTGGGTGATTGTCTATGTTATGTTGCTTGTTAGCACTGTGTTTCATTAGCATCACGGTTGTCACTTTGTTGTTGTGTAGTGTTCAGTTGTTCCCCATTAAAATGACAAACACTTACCACGCCGCATCTTGGTCCGATCCTTACGCCTCTTCAGACGAAGAGGAGGAAATCTGCCGTGACAAGAAGCCTCATTCAAGTTTCTAAAGACGGTCTAGTGGAAGCCCTAGGAAGTGCAACTTTGCATATCCCACTGTGGATTCAATAGGGCCTGGGTTGAAAATCGACCAACCTCTAGATTTCTCACTTCCTGCTTGGATTTCTTCTCTTTCTTCTTCTTTGATAACATAACTGCCATATGAGTTCTGTTATACTCACAGACATCATTCAAACAGTTTTAGAAACTTCAGAGTGTTTTCTATCCAATACTAATAATAATATGCATATATTAGCAACTGGGACTGAGGAGCAGGCAGTTTACTCTGGGCACCTTTCATCCAAACTACTCAATACTTTCCCTTCTTGGTGAGAGAAGAAGTTTAATAAGAAGTTTAAGAAGTTTAATAAAACTTTAATTACCTTTAAAGCTCTTTAAGTTTGAAGCAACAACAACAATATTAATGAGAACAACAATACATTAAAGCAATGGTAGTACACCAGTGTCAACATGACTGAGAAGACACATGACATGGTATGAAAGACAAAACAAAACAAGATGGGAAATATTATTGACATTACTTTGCACTTTTCACTGGCTGTCCCTCAGGTTGTGGCAGGAGGATGCATATTTGCCTGCCAAAACTGCACATTTGGGCTTTTCACCAAATAAATATTAGATTTTTTCTTCATATTTTATAGTTAAAAATTCTTTGTATTGAATTATAATTTTGGGAAAGAAATATTATCTTAGGTCTGGGTATTTGTCACAGCGTAATAGGAAATGCAGCTCTACCTCTCCCAGAGGGAGCACAGCCTGTCCTCTCTGGGCAGCCAGGTTTGTCTGTGACAACCGGTCTCTATAGCCAGACTGTACCTAGTCTCTCTCTTTCTTTCTCTATCTCTGTCTCTCTCTCAATTCAATTCAATTCAAGGGCTTTATTGGCATGGGAAACATGTGTTAACATTGCCAAAGCAAGTGAGGTAGATAATATATAAAGTGAATATATAAAGTGAAAAACAATAAAAATTAACAGTAAACATTACACATACAGAGGTTTCAAAACAGTAAAGACATTACAAATGTCATATTATATATATACAGTGTTTTAACAATGTACAAATGGTTAAAGGACACAAGATCTCTCTCTGTCTCTCTCTCTCTCTCACACACACACACACACAGACACACACACACACATACACACACACACACACACACACACACACACACACACACACACACACACACACACACACACACACACACACACACACACACACACACACACACACACACACACCTGTGTGTCTTTGAGTCCAGCTGAGCTTTATTCTATCTGGGTTGTCTACCTTTGAAGTGAAAATCTCTCTCACCTTCTCTTCCTCTCTCGTTCTCTCTCTCTCTACCCCTCTCTCTCTCTCTCTCTCTCTCTCTCTCTCTCTCACTCTCTCTCTCTCTACCCCCCTCTCTCTCTCTCTCTCACTCTCTCTCTCTGTCTCTCTCTCTCACTCTCTCTCTCTGTCTCTCTCTCTCTCTGTCTCACTCTCTCTCTGTCTCTGTCTCACTTTTTCTCTCCCGCTGTCTCTCTTTTTCTCTCTCTCTCTCCTTTTAGAGAAATAAATACACACACGCCCACATAAACACACCAAAACAAACACGACCACTCCACCTGTTATCAGGCTGGATGAATGAAAAAACGACCACTCCACCTGTTATCTGGCTGGATGAATGAAAACTCATGCTGCCCCTTCCATTTATCATTCAAATATTCAATCCCATTGTTCACTATACATAATTGGGCTATTTCTATCCACATTACTATTTTGGGCTTCACAGGCCACCGTACATCAACCTCTTGTCTGCGGAAATACATTTGGATTATAATATAATCTCTCCTTCACCTGATGTGTGAACTTGGATTGGTGTTTATAAGGGATAAGATTTCATCCAATCAGCTCTGAACTCCAGTGAAAAAATGGCTCATCATTCCAGTTGGTATTGTGACTCCGTTTCCGTTCCACCACCATCCACGTTATCTTCCTCCATCCGGTCGAAGGACCGTCGAGTGTGGGCTCCATGACTCACTTGTTCGCTGAGTCCTCCTCCTGACCTAACCAGTCACCCGAGTGCTCACACTCATTTCCGATGGTCCCATCGACCGGATGGAAGAGGATAATGTGCCAGGTGGTGGAACGGAAACGGAGTCAGAATACCAGCATGAAGACAACGCCATCCGTTCCCTGGAGACGAACAGAGAATGTACATCAACTCTAACACCTCTATCACCCCTATCACCTCTATCACCCCAAACACTCCCATCACTCCTATGACCTCTAACACTCCTATCACCCCTAACACCTCTATCACCTCTATCACCTCTAACACCTCTAACACTCCTATCACCCCAAACACTCCTATCACCTCTAACACTCCTATCACCTCTAACACTCCTATCACCTCTAACACTCCTATCACCTCTAACACTCCTATCACCCCTAACACTCCTATCACCTCTAACACCTCTATCACCCCTAACACTCTTATCGCCCCTAACACTCCTATCACCTCTAACACTCCTATCTCCCCTAGCACTCCTATCACCCCTAACACTCCTATCACCTCTAACACTCCTATCACCTCTATCACCCCTAACACTCCTATTATCTCTATCACCTCTAACACCTCTATCACCCCTAACACTCCTATCACCTCTATCACCTCTAACACCTCTATCACCCTTAACACTCCTATCACCTCTATCACCTCTAACACCCCTAACACTCCTATCACCTCTAACACTCCTATCACCTCTAACACTCCTATCACCTCTAACACTCCTATCACCCTTAACACTCCTAAATCATTGATTTACTAACTAAGTAATTCACAGAAATGCATAAACAAACAGTTGATAGTTACAAGGAAATGATAACGGAGTTTCCCTAGTGGGCTAAACCGGCATGGCGGCTTGGTGTACAAAAGGGAAGTGGGGGTCGACTGAGATAAGACAACACACAGTTGATAATTATAACAATTGAAATGCTAATCCTTTGCACATGAACGCTCACTCATTCGGGAACAATTGCAATAAAAATATATATATTTACGCTCAGTGTGTCGTCGGGATCTCTGATGAAAAAGTTACTTTCTGTTGGAGAGTTTCCGTCCTCTCTCTCTCTCTCTCTCTTTCTGTCAAGGTTAGACTGGATAGTTCAGAGTGACATTCATTCATTTCGTTATAGATGTTCGCGTTCAATGATACCGAATTCCTAGTTGCAGACTAGTAATTAGTATCAAAGACTTGTTCTTATTCTGTCGGTATCGATAGTCTAAGAGTTTACCCACGTGGTATGGTTAAAAGATTCAGCAATCGTCTCAAACCTTGGCCCTCTCTTTATCGAGGTAAGCTGGTCTGCAACCTTTGTCCTCTCGTGATTGAGAGAAAATATGGTCTTTTGAGAACTTCTCAAAGTTGGGTTTTATTCGGAATGGCAGAAAAGGGGCTGTCCCAGGATGTCTGACCCTACTGGGCTCAGGGGCGGTCCAGGATGTCTGACCCTAACTGGGCTAAGGGGCGGTCCAGGATGTCTGGCCCTAACTGGGCTCAGGGGCGGTCCAGGATGTCTGGACCTAACTGGGCTCAGGGGCGGTCCAGGATGTCTGACCCTAACTGGGCTCAGGGGTTTGTCCAGGAGGCCTGACCCTAACTGGGCTCAGGGGCGGTCCAGGATGTCTGGCCCTAACTGGGCTCAGGGGCTGTCCCAGGAAGTCTGACCCTAACTGGGCTCAGGGGCGGTCCAGGATGTCTGACCCTAACTGGGCTCAGGGGCGGTCCAGGATGTCTGACCCTAACTGGGCTCAGGGGCGGTCCAGGATGTCTGACCCTAACTGGGCTCAGGGGCGGTCCAGGATGTCTGACCCTAACTGGGCTCAGGGGCGGTCCAGGATGTCTCACCCTAACTGGGCTCAGGGGCGGTCCAGGATGTCTGACCCTAACTGGGCTCAGGGGCGGTCCAGGATGTCTGACCCTAACTGGGCTCAGGGGCGGTCCAGGATGTCTCACCCTAACTGGGCTCAGGGGCGGTCCAGGATGTCTGACCCTAACTGGGCTCAGGGGCGGTCCAGGATGTCTGACCCTAACTGGGCTCAGGGGCGGTCCAGGATGTCTGACCCTAACTGGGCTCAGGGGATGTCCAGGATGTCTGACCCTAACTGGGCTTAGGGGCGGTCCAGGATTTCTGACCCTAACTGGGCTCAGGGGCGGTCCAGGATGTCTGACCCTAACTGGGCGGTCCAGGATGTCTGACCCTAACTGGGCTCAGGGGCGGTCCAGGATGTCTGACCCTAACTGGGCTCTGGGCCGGTCCAGGAGGCCTGACCCTAACTGGGTTCAGGGGCGGTCCAGGATGTCTGACCCTAACTGGGCTCAGGGGCGGTCCAGGAGGCCTGACCCTAACTGGTCTCAGGGGCGGTCCCAGGATGTCTGACCCTAACTGGGCTCAGGGGCGATCCAAGATGTCTGACCCTAACTGGGCTCAGGGGCGGTCCAGGAGGCCTGACCCTAACTGGTCTCAGGGGCGGTCCCAGGATGTCTGACCCTAACTGGGCTCAGGGGCGGTCCAGGAGGTCTGACCCTAACTGGGCTCAGGGGAGGTCCAGGATGTCTGACCCTAACTGGGCTCAGGGGAGGTCCAGGATGTCTGACCCTAACTGGGCTCAGGGGAGGTCCAGGAGGTCTGACCCTAACTGGGCTCAGGGGCAGTCCAGGATGTCTGACCCTAACTGGGCTCAGGGGAGGTCCAGGATGTCTGGCCCTAACTGGGCTCAGGGGAGGTCCAGGATGTCTGACCCTAACTGGGCTCAGGGGAGGTCCAGGATGTCTGACCCTAACTGGGCTCAGGGGAGGTCCAGGATGTCTGACCCTAACTGGGCTCAGGGGAGGTCCAGGATGTCTGACCCTAACTGGGCTCAGGGGAGGTCCAGGAGGTCTGACCCTAACTGGGCTCAGGGGAGGTCCAGGAGGTCTGACCCTAACTGGGCTCAGGGGAGGTCCAGGATGTCTGACCCTAACTGGGCTCAGGGGAGGTCCAGGATGTCTGACCCTAACTGGGCTCAGGGGCGGTCCAGGATGTCTGGCCCTAACTGGGCTCAGGGGAGGTCCAGGATGTCTGACCCTAACTGGGCTCAGGGGAGGTCCAGGATGTCTGACCCTAACTGGGCTCAGGGGCAGTCCAGGATGTCTGACCCTAACTGGGCTCAGGGGCGGTCCAGGATGTCTGACCCTAACTGGGCTCGGGGCGGTCCAGGATGTCTGACCCTAACTGGGCTCATGGGCGGTCCAGGATGTCTGACCCTAACTGGGCTCAGGGGCGGTCCAGGATGTCTGACCCTAACTGGGCTCAGGGGCGGTCCAGGATGCCTGACCCTAACTGGGCTCAGGGGAGGTCCAGGAGGTCTGACCCTAACTGGGCTCAGGGGCGGTCCCAGGATGTCTGACCCTAACTGGGCTCAGGGGAGGTCCAGGATGTCTGACCCTAACTGGGCTCGGGGGCGGTCCAGGATGCCTGACCCTAACTGGGCTCAGGGGCGGTCCGGGATGTCTGACCCTAACTGGGCTCAGGGGCGGTCCGGGATGTCTGACCCTAACTGGGCTCAGGGGCGGTCCAGGATGTCTGGCCCTAACTGGGCTCAGGGGCGGTCCAGGATGTCTGACCCTAACTGGGCTCAGGGGTGGTCCAGGATGTCTGACCCTAACTGGGCTCAGGGGCGGTCCTCTGATTTAGTTCAAATCAAAAGGGAATTGTATTTTTCTTCATTAAACAGTCCACAATCATATTACGCCATTATACAAACAGTATCATCCTCACTCATTCATCTTATACAACAATTAGATGTAAACCTCATATCTGAGGCTATTATATAAACAGCGTTATGGTAATGTGGCCGCACCGTCTCCCATGAGTTTAACCAAGTTGTAACAAACAGACCAGTTCGTAGCTGGATTCGTCACCGATCTTTTATACCTCCTCCGGAACATAAATGTTGTTCGTACCCCAAGTTCTGTGAGGTGGAACAAATTCCTTTGTTCTCTATGAAACTTCACTCTGTCTCTACACTGTGGCCATGAGGAGATCATCTCCTCAGGAATTTACGACCTCTCTCTGACCACAGCAGCCTGTGTGTAGGAGGCAAGGAGAGGGGGATGGGGCTTGCAGTACCCAAAGAAGGCAACGTCATGACACACCCCTAACCCGGGCCGGCAGATAGCCTAGTGGTTAGAGCATTTGACTAGTAACCGGAAGGTTGCACGATTGAATCCCTGAGCTGACAAGGTAAAAATCTGTCGTTCTGCCCGTGAACAAGGCAGTTAATTAACCCACTGTTCCTAGACCAGTTAACCCACTGTTCCTAGGCCAGTTAAAATGGCGATGTCATTTACAAAATCGCCTCCAATACCCTACTCAACAAATTGGATGCAGTCTATCACAGAGCAATCCGTTTTGTCACCAAAGCCCCATATACTATCCACCATTGCGACCTGTTCGCTCTCGTTGGCTGGCCCTCGCTTCATACTCGTCGCCAAACCCACTGGCTCCATGTCATCTACAAGACCCTGCTAGGTAAAGTCCCCCCTTATCTCAGCTCGCTGGTCACCATTGCATCTCCCACCTGTAGCACACGCTCCAGCAGGTATATCTCTCTAGTCACCCCCAAAACCAATTATTTATTTGGCCGCCTCTCCTTCCAGTTCTCTGCTGCCAATGACTGGAACGAACTACAAAAATCTCTGAAACTGGAAACACTTATCTCCCTCACTAGCTTTAAGCACCAAGTGTCAGAGCAGCTCACAGATTACTGCACCTGTACATAGCCCATCTATAATTTAGCCCAAACAACTACCTCTTTCCCTACTGTATTTAATGTATTTATTTATTTTGCTCCTTTGCACCCCCATTATTTGTATTTCTACTTTGCACATTCTCCCATTGCAAATCTACCATTCCAGTGTTTTACTTGCTATATTGTATCTACTTTGCCACCATGGCCTTTTTGCCTTTACCTCCCTTATCTCACCTCATTTGCTCACATCGTATATAGACTTGTTTATACTGTATTATTGACTGTATGTTTGTTTTACTCCATGTGTAACTCTGTGTCGTTGTATGTGTCGAACTGCTTTGCTTTATCTTGGCCAGGTCGCAGTTGTAAATGAGAACTTGTTCTCAACTGGCCTACCTGGTTAAATAAAGGTGAAATAAATAAATAAATAAAAACCCACTGTTCCTAGGCCAGTTAACCCACTGTTCCTAGACCAGTTAACCCACTGTTCCTAGACCAGTTAACCCACTGTTCCTAGGCCAGTTAACCCACTGTTCCTAGACCAGTTAACCCAATGTTCCTAGACCAGTTAACCCACTGTTCCTAGACCAGTTAACCCACTGTTCCTAGGCCGTCATTGAAAATAAGAAGTTGTTCTGAACTGACTTGCCTAGTTAAATAAATAAAAAACCCTCCTATCACTCCTGCTGCTATCCAGAACCTGGGGCTGAAAGGACACCCAGTAAATCCTCATCCTCAGGATGTGAGACATCAGCTGTTCCAAGTTGAAGGTGCAGCTGTGTCCTTTGATATTTATCCTGCATGGATAGAAGGATGTAAAGTATCACATCTCCAAGTGCTTCACGGTAGACACTCTTTCCCAGTGGACATGCTGCAGAAGCAGTATCCTCATCACATCTCCCTAACATCACTAAAGCATCACCCCGTCCTCCTCATAGGATTCCACTATCCACATCTGGGGGTTCCCACAGAGCCAGTTCGGGTTGGTCCCTCAGGTGGGCCTGTTGCTGTCTGTACTGCACTAGGGTGGGCTGTGTAGGGCCCTGCCAGTCCACTCACCTCATCTCAAGCCATTCACCCACAACAAAGTCTTTTCATTGTTTTGCAGCCCTGCATCAGGTCCAGTCAATGTGCTCTTTTGACCTGTAGCCCATGCTGTGTTATCTACATGTTGTGTTATCTACATGCTGTGTTATCTACATGCTGTGTTATCTACATGTTGTGTTATCTACATGCTGTGTTATCTACATGCTGTGTTATCTACATGTTGTGTAATCTACATGCTGTGTTATCTACATGTTGTGTTATCTACATGTAGCCCATGCTGTGTTATCTACATGTTGTGTTATCTATATGCTGTGTTATCTACATGCTGTGTTATCTACATGTTGTGTTATCTACATGCTGTGTTATCTACATGTTGTGTTATCTACATGTAGCCCATGCTGTGTTATCTACATGCTGTGTTATCTACATGCTGTGTTATCTACATGCTGTGTTATCTACATGTTGTGTTATCTACATGTAGCCCATGCTGTGTTATCTACATGTTGTGTTATCTACATGCTGTGTTATCTACATGCTGTGTTATCTACATGTTGTGTTATCTACATGCTGTGTTATCTACATGTTGTGTTATCTACATGTAGCCCATGCTGTGTTATCTACATGCTGTGTTATCTACATGCTGTGTTATCTACATGCTGTGTTATCTACATGTTGTGTTATCTACATGTAGCCCATGCTGTGTTATCTACATGTTGTGTTATCTACATGCTGTGTTATCTACATGCTGTGTTATCTACATGCTGTGTTATCTACATGTTGTGTTATCTACATGTAGCCCATGCTGTGTTATCTACATGCTGTGTTATCTACATGTTGTGTTATCTACATGTTGTGTTATCTACATGCTGTGTTATCTACATGCTGTGTTATCTACATGTAGCCCATGCTGTGTTATCTTCATGCTGTCTTATCTACATGCTGTGTTATTTACATGTAGCCCATGTTGTGTTATCTACATGCTGTGTTATCTACATGTAGCCCATGCTGTGTTATCTACATGTAGCCCATGCTGTGTTATCTACATGCTGCGTAATCTACATGCTGTGTTATCTACATGTAGCCCATGCTGTGTTATCTACATGCTGTGTTATCTACATGTAGCCCATGTTGTGTTATCTGCATGCTGTGTTATCTACATGTAGCCCATGCTGTGTTATCTACATGTAGCCCATGCTGTGTAATCTACATGCTGTGTAATCTACATGCTGTGATATCTACATGTAACCCATGTTGTGTTATCTACATGCTGTGTTATCTACATGTAGTCCATGTTGTGTTATCTACATGTTGTGTTATCTACATGTAGTCCATGTTGTGTTATCTACATGTTGTATAATCTACATGTTGTGTAATCTACATGTTGTGTAATCTACTTGTTGTGTTATCCACATGTCGTGTAATCTACATGTTGTGTAATCTACATGTTGTGTTATCAACATGTTGTGTAATCTAGATGTTGTGTAATCTACATGTTGTGTTATCTACATGTTGTGTTATCTACATGTTGTGTTATCTACATGTTGCCCATGCTGTGTTATCTACATGTTGTGTTATCTATATGTTGTGTTATCGACATGTTGTGTTATCTACATGTTGTGTTATCTACATGCTGTGTTATCTACATGCTGTGTTATCTACATGTTGTGTTATCTACATGCTGTGTTATCTACATGCTGTGTTATCTACATGCTGTGTTATCTACATGTTGTGTTATCTACATGTTGTGTTATCTACATGTTGTGTTATCTACATGTTGTGTTATCTACATGTTGTGTTATCTACATGTTATGTTATCTACATGTTGTGTTATCTACATGTTGCCCATGTTGTGTTATCTACAAGTTGCCCATGCTGTGTTATCTACATGTTGCCCATGCTGTGTTATCTACATGTTGCCCATGTTGTGGTATCTACATGTAGCCCATGCTGTGTTATCTACATGTAGCCCATGTTGTGTTATCTACATGCTGTGTTATCTACATGTAGCCCATGCTGTGTTATCTACATGCTGTGTTATCTACATGCTGTGTAATCTACATGCTGTGTTATCTACATGTAGTCCACGCTGTGTTATCTACATGATGTGTTATCTACATGCTGTGTAATCTACATGTTGTGTTGTCTACATATTGCCCATGCTGTGTTATCTACATGCTGTGCTATCTAGATGCTGTGTTATCTACATGCTGTGTAATCTACATGCTGTGTTATCTACATGTAGTCCATGCTGTGTTATCTACATGTTGTGTTATCTACACGCTTTGTTATCTACATGTTGTGTTATCTAAATGCTTTGTTATCTACATGTTGTGTTATCCACATGTTGTGTTATCTACATGTATTCCATTCTGTGTTATCTACATGTTGTGTTATCTACATGTAGTCCATGTTGTGTTATCCACATGTTGTGTTATCTACATGTAGTCCATGCTGTGTTATCTACATGTTGTGTTATCTACATGTAGTCCATGTTGTGTTATCCACATGTTGTGTTATCTACATGTAGTCCATGTTGTGTTATCTACATGCTGTGTTATCTACATGTAGCCCATGTTGTGTTATCTACATGCTGTGTTATCTACATGTAGCCCATGCTGTGTTATCTACATGCTGTGTAATCTACATGCTGTGTTATCTACATGTTGTATAATCTACATGTTGTGTAATCTACATGTTGTGTAATCTACTTGTTGTGTTATCCACATGTCGTGTAATCTACATGTTGTGTAATCTACATGTTGTGTTATCAACATGTTGTGTAATCTAGATGTTGTGTAATCTACATGTTGTGTTATCTACATGTTGTGTTATCTACATGTTGTGTTATCTACATGTTGCCCATGCTGTGTTATCTACATGTTGTGTTATCTATATGTTGTGTTATCGACATGTTGTGTTATCTACATGTTGTGTTATCTACATGCTGTGTTATCTACATGCTGTGTTATCTACATGTTGTGTTATCTACATGCTGTGTTATCTACATGCTGTGTTATCTACATGCTGTGTTATCTACATGTTGTGTTATCTACATGTTGTGTTATCTACATGTTGTGTTATCTACATGTTGTGTTATCTACATGTTATGTTATCTACATGTTGTGTTATCTACATGTTGCCCATGTTGTGTTATCTACAAGTTGCCCATGCTGTGTTATCTACATGTTGCCCATGCTGTGTTATCTACATGTTGCCCATGTTGTGGTATCTACATGTAGCCCATGCTGTGTTATCTACATGTAGCCCATGTTGTGTTATCTACATGTTGTGTTATCTACATGTAGCCCATGCTGTGTTATCTACATGCTGTGTTATCTACATGCTGTGTAATCTACATGCTGTGTTATCTACATGTAGTCCACGCTGTGTTATCTACATGATGTGTTATCTACATGCTGTGTAATCTACATGTTGTGTTGTCTACATATTGCCCATGCTGTGTTATCTACATGCTGTGCTATCTAGATGCTGTGTTATCTACATGCTGTGTAATCTACATGCTGTGTTATCTACATGTAGTCCATGCTGTGTTATCTACATGTTGTGTTATCTACACGCTTTGTTATCTACATGTTGTGTTATCTAAATGCTTTGTTATCTACATGTTGTGTTATCCACATGTTGTGTTATCTACATGTATTCCATTCTGTGTTATCTACATGTTGTGTTATCTACATGTAGTCCATGTTGTGTTATCCACATGTTGTGTTATCTACATGTAGTCCATGCTGTGTTATCTACATGTTGTGTTATCTACATGTAGTCCATGTTGTGTTATCCACATGTTGTGTTATCTACATGTAGTCCATGTTGTGTTATCTACATGCTGTGTTATCTACATGTAGCCCATGTTGTGTTATCTACATGCTGTGTTATCTACATGTAGCCCATGCTGTGTTATCTACATGCTGTGTAATCTACATGCTGTGTTATCTACATGTTGTGTTGTCTACATTTTGCCCATGCTGTGTTATATACATGCTGTGCTATCTACATGCTGTGTAATCTACATGCTGTGTTATCTACATGCTGTGTTATCTACATGTAGTCCATGCTGTGTTATCTACATGTTGTGTTATCTACATGTAGTCCATGCTGTGTTATCTACATGCTGTGTTATCTACATGCTGTGTTATCTACATGCTGTGTTATCTACATGTTGTGTTATCTACATGTAGCCCATGCTGTGTTATCTACATGTTGTGTTATCTACATGCTGTGTTATCTACATGCTGTGTTATCTACATGCTGTGTTATCTACATGTTGTGTTATCTACATGTAGCCCATGCTGTGTTATCTACATGCTGTGTTATCTACATGTTGTGTTATCTACATGTTGTGTTATCTACATGCTGTGTTATCTACATGCTGTGTTATCTACATGTAGCCCATGCTGTGTTATCTTCATGCTGTCTTATCTACATGCTGTGTTATTTACATGTAGCCCATGTTGTGTTATCTACATGCTGTGTTATCTACATGTAGCCCATGCTGTGTTATCTACATGTAGCCCATGCTGTGTTATCTACATGCTGCGTAATCTACATGCTGTGTTATCTACATGTAGCCCATGCTGTGTTATCTACATGCTGTGTTATCTACATGTAGCCCATGTTGTGTTATCTGCATGCTGTGTTATCTACATGTAGCCCATGCTGTGTTATCTACATGTAGCCCATGCTGTGTAATCTACATGCTGTGTAATCTACATGCTGTGATATCTACATGTAACCCATGTTGTGTTATCTACATGCTGTGTTATCTACATGTAGTCCATGTTGTGTTATCTACATGTTGTGTTATCTACATGTAGTCCATGTTGTGTTATCTACATGTTGTATAATCTACATGTTGTGTAATCTACATGTTGTGTAATCTACTTGTTGTGTTATCCACATGTCGTGTAATCTACATGTTGTGTAATCTACATGTTGTGTTATCAACATGTTGTGTAATCTAGATGTTGTGTAATCTACATGTTGTGTTATCTACATGTTGTGTTATCTACATGTTGTGTTATCTACATGTTGCCCATGCTGTGTTATCTACATGTTGTGTTATCTATATGTTGTGTTATCGACATGTTGTGTTATCTACATGTTGTGTTATCTACATGCTGTGTTATCTACATGCTGTGTTATCTACATGTTGTGTTATCTACATGCTGTGTTATCTACATGCTGTGTTATCTACATGCTGTGTTATCTACATGTTGTGTTATCTACATGTTGTGTTATCTACATGTTGTGTTATCTACATGTTGTGTTATCTACATGTTGTGTTATCTACATGTTATGTTATCTACATGTTGTGTTATCTACATGTTGCCCATGTTGTGTTATCTACAAGTTGCCCATGCTGTGTTATCTACATGTTGCCCATGCTGTGTTATCTACATGTTGCCCATGTTGTGGTATCTACATGTAGCCCATGCTGTGTTATCTACATGTAGCCCATGTTGTGTTATCTACATGCTGTGTTATCTACATGTAGCCCATGCTGTGTTATCTACATGCTGTGTTATCTACATGCTGTGTAATCTACATGCTGTGTTATCTACATGTAGTCCACGCTGTGTTATCTACATGATGTGTTATCTACATGCTGTGTAATCTACATGTTGTGTTGTCTACATATTGCCCATGCTGTGTTATCTACATGCTGTGCTATCTAGATGCTGTGTTATCTACATGCTGTGTAATCTACATGCTGTGTTATCTACATGTAGTCCATGCTGTGTTATCTACATGTTGTGTTATCTACACGCTTTGTTATCTACATGTTGTGTTATCTAAATGCTTTGTTATCTACATGTTGTGTTATCCACATGTTGTGTTATCTACATGTATTCCATTCTGTGTTATCTACATGTTGTGTTATCTACATGTAGTCCATGTTGTGTTATCCACATGTTGTGTTATCTACATGTAGTCCATGCTGTGTTATCTACATGTTGTGTTATCTACATGTAGTCCATGTTGTGTTATCCACATGTTGTGTTATCTACATGTAGTCCATGTTGTGTTATCTACATGCTGTGTTATCTACATGTAGCCCATGTTGTGTTATCTACATGCTGTGTTATCTACATGTAGCCCATGCTGTGTTATCTACATGCTGTGTAATCTACATGCTGTGTTATCTACATGTTGTGTTGTCTACATTTTGCCCATGCTGTGTTATATACATGCTGTGCTATCTACATGCTGTGTAATCTACATGCTGTGTTATCTACATGCTGTGTTATCTACATGTAGTCCATGCTGTGTTATCTACATGTTGTGTTATCTACATGTAGTCCATGTTGTGTTATCCAGATGTTGTGTTATCTACATGTAGTCCATGCTCTGTTATCTACATGTTGTGTTATCTACACGTTGTGTTATGTACATGCTGTGTTATCTACATGTTGTGTTATCCACATGTTGTGTTATCTAAATGCTCCAGTATATTCCCCTCCCCCCTCCCTTCTCCAGTATATTCCTCTCTCTCTCTCTCTCTCTCTCTCTCTCTCTCTCTCTCCCTCCCTCCCTCCCTCCCTCCCTCCCTCCCTCCCTCCCTTTTCCAGTACATTCCTCTCCCTCCCTCCCTCCCTCCCTCCCTCCCTTCTCCAGTATATTCCTCTCTCTCCATCTCAGTATGAATATATTTAATTTCCCTCCCTATCTCCCTCTCTGTCCATCCATCTCTCTCTCCAGGGGAGGATCCCTGTTGCCCGCCGACCTCCATCCTCACCCCATGCAGTCACCATGGAAACTGGGTCAGCTCCTCAGTGTCCACAGCAGCAGTGTGCCTGTGCCTGTGCGTGTGTGAGGTGTGGAGAAACAGGGCATGGAATATGGAAATGGACATGAAATAGTGTGTGTATGTTTATGTTTGTGTGCGTGTACAACTTAAAAATACCCTCTCAACCAGTTCAATGTTGGCTACACTTCATTCAGGTCCAGTGACGACCCGTCATTCACGGCAGTTGGGGCTCAATATATAAATAAACATGTAAATGAAAATCACAAACATTCAGCCTTAATGTTAATGAAGAATTATTTGTGTCGCGTTCAAAACAGCTGTTTGTAACGATCGTCGTAGGTGGAAGAAGAGGAGGACCAATGCGCAGTGAGGTAAGTGTCCATGTTTTTAATAAAATACCTGAACAAAAATACGACAAACGAACAGTCCTGTACGTTGAATGGAAAAACACTGAACAGAAAATAATCACCCACAAAACACAGGTGGGAAAAGGCTACCTAAGTATGATTCTGAATCAGAGACAACGAACGACACCTGCCTCTGATTGAGAACCATACCAGGCCAAACGCATAAACGCAACATAGAGAAAACGAACATAGGCTACCCACCCCAACTCACGCCCTGACCAAACTAAAACAAAGACATGACAAAGGAACTAAGGTCAGAACGTGACACTGTTAAATAGGAAGGTGGAGGGAGGGTTCCTTCGTGGGCAAGTTTTGTCATCAAACTTTGTCATAAAAGTCTGGCGTTCTCTGGATTTATGGTGCTTTCATGACACCTGGGAACTCGAAAAAAGGTGACGTCAGTGATCTTCAGGTTGTAAGAGGCCAGATTTACAATTCCGAGTTGGATGAGTTCAAGTTCATAACATATTTTCCCAGTTGTCTTGAACTCACTAAAGTCAGATCTTGCAGTTCCGAGTTAACAGTTGTTGGTAGAAGATAATACAAAGAAAACAACCGTTATTTTTTGTACCATCATCTTTGAAATGCAAGAGAAAGGCCATAATGTATTATTATAGCCCAGGTGAAATGTAGATTTTTGGCCACTGGATGGCAGCAGTGTATGTGCACAGTTGTAGACTGATCCAATGAACCATTGCATTTCAGTTAAAAATGTCTGCCCAAATGTGCCTAATTTGTTTATTAATAACTTTTTCACATTCAAAATTGTGCACTTTCCTCAAACAATAGCATGGTATTCTTTCATTGTAATAGCTACTGTACATTGGACAGTGCAGTTAGTTAAAAAATAATTGAAGATTTCTGACAATATCAGATATGTCTATGTCCTGGGAAATATTCTTGTTACTTACAACCTCATGCTAATCGCACTATCACACTTTAGCTCAACTGTCCCATGGACGGGACACTGATCCCAAAGTAGTTTTAAGTGAGCACAGCACAACAAGGTGAGTCCAAAAATGTATTGTATGCTGCTGCATAAATGATGTAATGTGCCGGGAGAGATGTATACTGTAGCTAAGAAAGTAATACTAAGTGTATGTTGTGTAGTAAGCTGTTAGTAGCCCATCACCCTGATAATTTGGTCTATTTTCACCTCTTCATTTCACCTACTGCTCTGACTTGGTGGTGAACATGTAGCCTATAAACCTGTTTTAGAGAAATGTAATCACTGAATATTGTAAGAGCTTTCATAGTCGGCTTACATGCCCCCTTAATTTATCCTACGGTTCTGACTTGGTGTACAGGGAGAATACTGTAAGAATGGTCCATGTTCTGAATTCTGTCGCTGTACATTTCAAAAGTGCTGAACAAAAAGTTATACTGACTACGTCCGTCCTAGCTCGCTCATTAATGTCTTAATCAAAATTACGGACGGCCTCTTATCCTCTTGTCGTCCCCTTATGCCAATTGTCAATAGAAACCACATTTGTTTTAAGCGAGTCAGCCATATCAGCTATGTTTTTTTTGAAAGGCAGTAAATGATGCTGAAGGGAGTGTTTCGCTGCTCCGATGATAGCCAGGTGTAGCAGCGGTATAGTGCAAGTCATGTATTGTTTAGTGTTGTGTTGCAGCTTTGCTGGCATGTATCCCATGCTGGTGGCTTTGGAGGGAGGGAGGGAGGGAGGGAGGGAGGGAGGGAGGGAGGGAGGGAGGGAGGGAGGGAGGGAGGGAGGGAGAAAGAGAGTGCGGGATTAAAAAGGAGAGGGAGGAAATGGACACACACACCTCTCACTTACAACACCATCTCTAAACATCCCCCCACACACACATCTCTCCTGGGAACCATTAATTGGCTAGCACCACGTAATGTCTGGATTATAAATGTAATTTACTGCTTCCAGACTCTTAGCCTCTAACCCTTCTGACCCCCAACACCTCTGGTGATGTGTCCTGTGTGTTGTTCACAGTAAAGAGCTCTGTGTGTGTGTGTGTGTGTGTGTGTGTGTGTTGTGTCTGTGTGTGTGTGTGTGTGTGTGTGTGTCTGTGTGTGTGTGTGTGTGTGTGTGTCGTGTGTGTGTGTGTGTGTGTGTGTGTGTGTGTGTGTGTGTGTGTGTGTGTGTGTGTGTGTGTGTGTGTGTGTGTGTGTGTGTGTGTGTGTGTGTGTTGTATACAAGATAACCGACTATATCATGTGTGTAAAGCTATATATGATTTTACGACTGCAGTATATCCACAGTGAAATTTGAACCTTCTCAAACAGCCTGATTCCAGCCTGATTTCTGAATAATGTGGTTGTGAAAACATTGAAAAGGTAGTGGAATGGGAATGGGATTATGTGAAGTATCCAATACTTGAACTTTTATGTCGTACAAATCACATTATTGTGGAAGCACTTTCTCTAAGAGAATGAATCAGGCTGTTTGAGAAGGTTACAATTTCACTGTCGATATATATATATATATATATATATATATATATATATATATATATATATATATATACTACCGTAGAGGTCCTGGATGGTAGGAAGCTTGGCCCCGATGATGTACTGGGCCATATGCACTACCCTCTGTAATGCCTTGCGGTCGGAGGCCGAGCAGTTGCCATACCAGGCAGTGATGCAACCGGTCAGGATGCTCTCGATGCTGCAGCTGTAAAACCTTTTGCGGATCTGAGGACCCATGCCAAATCTTTTCAGTCTCCCGAGGGGGAATAGGATTTGTCGTGCCCTCTTAACGACTGTCTTGGTGTGTTTGGACCATGTTAGTTTGTTGGTGATGTGAACGCCAAGGAACTTGAAGCTCTCAACCTGCTCCACCACAGCCCTGTTGATGCTCGGTACTCCTGTAGTCCACAATCATCTCCTTTTATCTTGATCACATTGAGACAATCTGAACCAATCAGAGACATCTTTCTTCGATGTCAGATTTGGTCCAATGTTAAGTTTAGATCTGGACCAAATCTGAACCAATCATGAACATCTATGTAAGTTTCACAAGTTTGGACAGTACAGTACAGTAGAGTAATAGTTATCAAACCTTTCCATAGGATCCCATATAACTGATCTATTCCAGAGCTAGCACACATGTATTTATCGTGTCAACTGATCCTCAAGCTCTTGAATATCACCTAGCTATCTTAAAAATGAATGCACTAACTGGTTGCCGCTCTGCTAAAAGTCTTGGGAACCACTGCAGTAGAATGCAGCAGAGTATATATATACAGTGGGGAGAACAAGTATTAGATACACTGCCGATTTTACAGGTTTTCCTACTTACAAAGCATGTAGAGGTCTGTAATTTTTTATCATAGGCCATTCAACCGTGAGAGACGGAATCTAAAACAAAAATCCAGAAAATAACATTGTATGATTTTTAAGTAATTCATTTGCATTTTATTGCATGACATAAGTATTTGATACATCAGAAAAGCAGAACTTAATATTTGGTACAGAAACCTTTGTTTGCAATTACAGAGATTTCCAGTACGTTTCCAGTAGTTCTTGACCAGGTTTGCACACACTGCAGCAGGGATTTTGGCCCACTCCTCCATACAGACCTTCTCCAGATCCTTCAGGTTTCGGGGCTGTCGCTGGGAAATATGGACTTTCAGCTCCCTCCAAAAATGTCCTCTCTTTCTGCAGTGGGATAAATTTCCTCTCTTTCTGTAGTGGGATAAATGTATCTCTTTCTGTAATGGGATAAATATCTCTCTTTCTGTAGTGGGATAAATGTCCTCTCTTTCTGCAGTGGAATAAATGTCCTCTCTTTCTGTAGTGGGATAAATGTCTCTCTTTCTGTAGTGGGATAAATGTCCTCTCTTTCTGCAGTGGGATAAATGTCCTCTCTTTCTGTAGTGGGATAAATGTCTCTCTTTCTGTAATGGGATAAATGTCTCTCTTTCTGTAGTGGAATAAATGTCCTCTCTTTCTGTAGTGGGATAATTGTATATTATCTTTCTGTAGTGGGATAAATGTCCTCTCTTTCTGTAGTGGGATAAATGCCTCTCCTCTCTTTCTGTAGTGGGTTACATGTCTCTCCTCTCTTTCTGTAGTGGGATACATGTCTCTCCTCTCTTCCTCTGGTCTAAGATTAGCAAGGCACGATTGATGTGCTGTGTTTGAGGCCAAGTTTAGACTGTTGTGCGTATGGTAAGGTAGTTTAGACAGAGGGTTTAGATATCACTATGTGTTAGATTAATTTACAGTAACAGAGGGTTTAGAGGTCACTGTGTTAGATTTTGTATGAGGAACATTGTGGTCAATGGAGGATTTTGGTGAATGCATTAAAGGTATTGTCCCCTGGGTTGTTGTCTCCTTACCTTGTCTCCTCTCCTTTTTTTGCGGACTGATGCCAATGAGCTGGAGAGGTCATCCGCCATATTCCATGAATCTATATTGGTTTTAAGATCCATGCAGATGGAGGAGAGAAGAGGAAGAGGAAGTACTGAGATTAACCTTTTGTCTCATCCTCGTGGACTTTAGATGGGCGGGGGGGGGGGGGGGGGGATTAAACAGACACATACATACGTGTACATGTGTGAGCAGACACACACACACACACACACTAAACTGAAGTGCTTTCCTCTGCCCCAACCTCTCCACTCAACCAGACTGGACAGGCAGGCCTCTCAACCCACTTTAGCCCAACAGAGTGCACCATGTGTGGGCTACAAGGCCAAGCCCCTCAGCCTCTCCAGCTCTGGACGACCACCCACACACACACACCACAGAGAGAGAGAGAGACAGAGAGAGATTTCGGAGGGGGGGGGGGGGTGCAGAGAGAGAGGGAGAGGCAGAGAGTGAGAGAGAGGGGGAGACAGAGGGGGAGGGGGAGAGAGAGAGAGAGAGAGAGAGAGAGACAGAGAGAGGGGGGGAGAGAGAGAGATTTCGGAGGTGGGGGGGTGCAGAGAGAGAGAGAGAGAGAGAGGGAGGGAGAGAGAGAGAGAGAGAGAGGATGCAGAGAGTGAGTGTGCAATGGGGATTGGCAATACGGCCCAAATATCATATTGCAATATTTTTCACATTGTTGACGGTATTTTATGTTTTTTTAATTAAGTTCTAAATATTAATTATGAGTAGTTAATTACCCTAGGGTGGCGACACATACATGATACATGATTTTAATTCGGGCTCCATTCTGATTGAACAGTATAAAACAATTTGACTTCAAAACCAATCATTTTCAACCTTTTCATAAAATTTCTGCATTTCTTGTTCTTTTGATATCATTTCCACACTGTGGCAGGTTTCCATGATACGGGCAAAACGTCTATGTTAATTGGTGAACTTTTGGAATCATTGAAATAAAATGATTATTCGAATTCTATAATTCTAATATGGTAGGCAGCACCTTGAACACATTGTTGTTTGACGTGACCAAAAATTAAAAAACAAACAAACAAAAAAAAGCCATGGAGGAATTAACGTCAGGGTACGAACCAAAGTGTTGATCAGTGGTTCCAAATTAGATGTTACCTTACATGTTTTCTTCCCTCGTGCAGCTAGCTACAGTAGTTAGCTAACATAATCATGCTTTGTCTATTCATCTGTGATTTAGAAGATAACAAACAACAGCGCTGGTACCACGGTGTATTAGCTAGCTAGCTACGTTTGCTCTGACTCTCAGTAAATTTAGCAAGCTAGCTAGCCAGCTAACTAGAAATTACCATTAGTGGCTAACATTACTTTATTTTAGCCACAACTTTGCTAAGGAAAGACAAACTAGCAGGCTGTCGTTTGTAGACAAGATCTTGTTGCATTCATCTGAGCGTGCAGAATGCAGAGTGAACTGCAGTCTGTGAAAGTGCTTCTGACTCTGTGGTCGAGCAACTGCTCTCTCTTTGACCCAGCAACTGCTCTCTCTTTGACCCAGCAACTGCTCTCTCTTTGACCCAGCAACTGCTCTCTCTTTGACCGAGCAACTGCTATCTCTTTGACCGGGGGCGGGGACTTGGTGTGTGAAAGTGCTTCTGACTCTGTGGTCGAGCAACTGCTTAATTAAGCAATAAGCCCAAGGAGGTGTGGTATATGGACAATATATCACAGCTAAGGGCTGTTCTTAGGAGTGGCAGGTAGCCTAGTGGTTAGAGTGTTGGGCCAGTAACCCAAAATCAAATCAATATTTGTCAAGTGCGCCAAATGCGACAGGTGTAGATCTTAGAGTGAAATGCTTACATACAGGCTCTAACCAACAGTGGAAAAAAGGTGTTAGGTGAACAATTGGTAAGTAAAGAAATAAAACAACAGTAAAAAGACAGGCTACATACAGTAGAGAGGCTATATACAGTAGAGAGGCTATATACAGTAGAGAGACTATATACAGTAGAGAGGTTATATACAGTAGAGAGGCTATATACAGTAGAGAGGTTATATACAGTAGAGAGGCTATATACAGTAGAGAGGCTATATACAGTAGAGAGGCTATATACAGTAGAGAGGCTATATACAGTAGAGAGGTTATATACAGTAGAGAGGCTATATACAGTAGAGAGGCTATATACAGTAGAGAGGCTATATACAGTAGAGAGGCTATATACAGTAGAGGCTATATACAGTAAAGGCTATATACAGCAGTGAGGCAATATACAGTAGAGAGGCTATATACAGTAGAGAGGCTATATACAGTAGAGATGCTATATACAGTAGAGGCTATATACAGCAGTGAGGCAATATACAGTAGAGAGGCTATATACAGTAGCGAGGTATAACAGTAGCGAGGCTATATACAGTAGAGGCTGTATACAGTAGTGAGGCTATATACAGTAGTGGGGCTATATACAGTAGAGAGGCTATATACAGTAGAGGCTATAAGCAGTAGAGGCTATATACAGTAGCAAGGCTATATACAGTAGAGGGGCTATAAACAGTAGAGAGGCTATATACAGTAGAGAAGCTATATACAGTAGCGAGGTTATATACAGTAGAGAGGCTATATACAGTAGCGAGGCTATATACAGTAGAGGCTATATACAGTAGTGAAGCTATATACAGTAGTGAGGCTATATACAGTAGAGAGGCTATATACAGTAGAGGCTATATACAGTAGAGAGAACATATACAGTAGAGAGGTTATATAGAGTAGAGAAGTTATATACAGTAGCGAGGCTATATACAGTAGAGGGGCTATATACAGTAGAGAGGCTATATACAGTAGAGAGCCTAAATACAGTAGCGAGGCTATAAACAGTAGAGAGGCTATATACAGACACAGGTTAGTCAGGCTGATTGAGGTAGTATGTACAGTGGGGCAAAAAAGTATTTAGTCAGCCATCAATTGTGCAAGTTCTCCCACTTAAAACGATGAGAGAGGCCTGTAATTTTCATCATAGGTACACTTCAACTATGACAGACAAAATGAGAAAGAAAATCCAGAAAATCACATTGTAGGATTTTTAATGAATTTATTTGCAAATTATGGTGGAAAATAAGTATTGGTCACCTACAAACAAACAAGATTTCTGGCTCTCACAGACCTGTAACTTCTTGTTTAAGAAGCTCGTCTGTCCTCCACTTGTACCTGTATTAATGGCACCTGTTAGAACTTGTTATCAGTATAAAAGACACCTGTCCACAACCTCAAACAGTCACACTCCAAACTCCACTATGGCCAAGACCAAAGAGCTGTCCAAGGACACCAGAAACAAAATTGTAGACCTGCACCAGGCTGGGAAGACTGAATCTGCATTAGGTAAGCAGATTGATTTGAAGAAATCCACTGTGGGAGCAATTATTAAGAAATGGAAGACATACAAGACCACTGATAATCTCCCTCGATCTGGGGCTCCACGCAAGATCTCACCCCGTGGGGTCAAAATGATCACAAGAACGGTGAGCAAAAAACCCAGAACCACATGAGGGTACCTGCAAAGACCTACAAAGAGCTGGGACCAAAGTAACAAAGCCAGTAACACACTACGCCGCCAGGGACTCAAATCCTGCAGTGCCAGACGTGTCCCCCTGCTTAAGCCAGTACATGTCCAGGCCCGTCTGAAGTTAGCTAGAGAGCATTTGGATGATCCAGAAGAAGATTGGGAGTATGTCATATGGTCAGATGAAACCAAAATATAACTTTTTGGTAAACATTCAACTCATCGTGTTTGGAGGACAAAGAATGCTGAGTTGCACCCAAAGAACACCATACCTACTGTGAAGCATGGGGGTGGAAACATCATGCTTTGGGGCTGTTTTTCTGCAAAGGGACCAGGACGACTGATCCGTGTAAAGGAAAGAATGAATGGGGCCATGTATCGTGAGATTTTGAGTGAAAACCTCCTTCCATCAGCAAGGGCATTGATGATGAAACGTGGCTAGGTCTTTCAGCATGACAATGATCCCAAACATACCACCAGGGCAACGAAGGAGTGGCTTCGTAAGAAGCATTTCAAGGTCCTGGAGTAGCCTAGCCAGTCTCCAGATCTCAACCCCATAGAAAATCTTTGGAGGGAGTTGAAAGTCCATGTTGCCCAGCAACAGCCCCAAAACATCACTGTGCTAGAGGAGATCTGCATGGAGGAATGGGCCAAAATACCAGCAACAGTGTGTGAAAACCTTGTGAAGACTTACAGAAAACGTTTGACCTCTGCCATTGCCAACAAAGGGTATATAACAAAGTATTGAGATAACTTTTGTTATTGACCAAATACTTAACAAGTAGTCATGGTATATTATCCAAATACCACTAACCACAGAGGTGCAGACGGTTATAGAAGGTGAAGTAAAATTGTATTTTAGACCGTGCCATCCCCAACACACACACACACACACACGCACACACATACACACACAAACAAACACACTTCCATACTAAAAAATAGGTTAACTTCATGTCAATGCATCAGTTAGCACGTTGAGACTCTGCCCACCTGTGGGGAAAACAACCCCAATGGCTCACAGCAAAAAAACAAAAAATTCAAATGCAATTTAATTTAATAGTTTTAGTCAATTACAATTAATTAATTAATTAATTACATTAAGTACAATGTCTAAAGATTCGTTTTTAACATTGCCTTCTATCTAGAGTTCTCAGTACTTTGGCAAAATGTAATATTGTTTGACGATGCTAGCAGCCACTTGAGTGAGTGAATGCTAGCTAGCTACTGAACTGGACATTAAGCTAGCCAAGACCAACAACATAAACAAACAAGACTATAAATCTACAAGTCGTGAGTGGAGTTACACTCTCCCACGCCGACTAGCCTGAAGCCAGAAGTCTCACTGACTCTATTTCTCTATGTGTCACGACTATGTGTCACGACTTCCGCCGAGGTCAGTCCCTCTCCTTGTTCCGGCGACTTCCGCCGAGGTCGGTCCCTCTCCTTGTTCGGGCGGCTTCCACCGAGGTCGGTCCCTCTCCTTGTTCGGGCGACTTCCGCCGAGGTCGGTCCCTCTCCTTGTTCGGGCGACTTCTGCCGAGGTCGGTCCCTCTCCTTGTTCGGGCGACTTCCACCGAGGTCGGTGTTGATGATTAACTTACAGGAGAGTGAGACCAAATCATGGACGCTGGACAGAGTGGATTTCAGTCCAACAAAAAGGCAGTTTATTGAGTCAAAAGATATCTTGTCCTGCAGCTTAACGTGCACGGACCTGATTCATATAGCTCAAAGGGAGTTAGCTGAAAAAGGGGCTTAGACAAAGGTTACAACAGTTTTTATACATAGAATAATGTAGGTAGAGTCTTGTCGTGTCGCCTTCTGAATGGTCCCGAAGGGTTGGAGGCGGACCTGCTCTAGCCAGAGCAGGAGCCCCATTGGTGCACAGCAGAGTCTTCTGCTCTGGGCACCCGACCA
>NC_092164.1:66976690-66996690 GCF_045791955.1 Oncorhynchus clarkii lewisi
CTCTCTCTCTCATGCGCGCACACACACGCACAGATTAAAAAGCAGACATAAACACAAACACACATCAACATGATAAGGCTCTGCTCCAGTGTGTCCGTAGGTTGCCATAGCAACATGGCACCGTTCTAGTTCTGCCGTGCCATCCCCAACACACACAGACACACGCGCACACACACACACACACAAACAAACACACTTCCATACTAAAAAATAGGTTAACTTCATGTCATTGCATCAGTCAAATATAAGCGCCAACCAAATTATTACTATTTTTAGTCCAGCAGACGTTTGTTATTCAGAGCAAATATACAAAAACAATGTGTCTTTGCTTCAAAACAGACTAAACTGTACAAGATACTGGGTGATATTTCTTGTTTACACGTCAAAGCCTGTCTGATACAAGAACCAGAGGACTGTTGCTATGTTTACTAGAAGCTTGATGGGCTTATATGGAACCTGTCCAAAAGTCAATACTGCCACCTGGTGGAGAAACGCTGCACTTCCATCAACTAATTAACTATGTCTGTACGACAGACAGTTGACTGATGGAGTACATTTCCCTGGATTTCCAGTGTATTTCAGAAGATCCACTAAAAGAGCCATTTAAAATAATTACATTTTTTAAGATAAAATATTTGTATTTGTAGCCTATTCTGCTGTTGACTAAGTTGTCTTATTCTTATTATTTATTAATTAAGACTCCAATTATTAAAACATAAAAACATGTTCGTTAAAGTATAATTTTTATACAGTATTAATGTTATCGTCCCCATTACAACAAAAATGCTTCAATACATGTCATGTTGAAACATTTAATCGAAATACTGTAGAATTATATTTTCATTCTCAAGGGACTACTCCTTCTGCTCTTACATCTAACTGACCCGTACAATGCATCAGCTATCTAGTGTTTACATACATCTAACTGACCCTCAGCTATCTAGTGTTTACATACATCTAACTGACCCTCAGCTATCTAGTGTTTACATACATCTAACTGACCCGTACAATGCATCAGCTGTCTAGTGTTTACATACATCTAACTGACCCTCAGCTATCTAGTGTTTACATACATCTAACTGACCCTCAGCTATCTAGTGTTTACATACATCTAACTGACCCTCAGCTATCTAGTGTTTACATACATCTAACTGACCCTCAGCTATCTACTGTTTACATACATCTAACTGACCCGTACAATGCATCAGCTGTCTACTGTTTACATACATCTAACTGACCCTCAGCTACCTAGTGTTTACATACATCTAACTGACCCTCAGCTATCTAGTGTTTACATACATCTAACTGACCCGTACAATGCATCAGCTATCTAGTGTTTACATACATCTAACTGACCCGTACAATGCATCAGCTGTCTACTGTTTACATACATCTAACTGACCCTCAGCTATCTACTGTTTACATACATCTAACTGACCCGTACAATGCATCAGCTATCTAGTGTTTACATACATCTAACTGACCCTCAGCTATCTAGTGTTTACATACATCTAACTGACCCTCAGCTATCTAGTGTTTACATACATCTAACTGACCCTCAGCTATCTAGTGTTTACATACATCTAACTGACCCTCAGCTATCTAGTGTTTACATACATCTAACTGACCCTCAGCTATCTAGTGTTTACATACATCTAACTGACCCTCAGCTATCTAGTGTTTACATACATCTAACTGACCCTCAGCTATCTAGTGTTTACATACATCTAACTGACCCTCAGCTATCTAGTGTTTACATACATCTAACTGACCCTCAGCTATCTAGTGTTTACATACATCTAACTGACCCTCAGCTATCTAGTGTTTACATACATCTAACTGACCCTCAGCTATCTAGTGTTTACATACATCTAACTGACCCTCAGCTATCTACTGTTTACATACATCTAACTGACCCGTACAATGCATCAGCTGTCTACTGTTTACATACATCTAACTGACCCTCAGCTACCTAGTGTTTACATACATCTAACTGACCCTCAGCTATCTAGTGTTTACATACATCTAACTGACCCGTACAATGCATCAGCTATCTAGTGTTTACGTACATCTAACTGACCCGTACAATGCATCAGCTGTCTACTGTTTACATACATCTAACTGACCCTCAGCTATCTACTGTTTACATACATCTAACTGACCCGTACAATGCATCAGCTATCTAGTGTTTACATACATCTAACTGACCCTCAGCTATCTAGTGTTTACATACATCTAACTGACCCTCAGCTATCTAGTGTTTACATACATCTAACTGACCCTCAGCTATCTAGTGTTTACATACATCTAACTGACCCTCAGCTATCTAGTGTTTACATACATCTAACTGACCCTCAGCTATCTAGTGTTTACATACATCTAACTGACCCTCAGCTATCTAGTGTTTACATACATCTAACTGACCCTCAGCTATCTAGTGTTTACATACATCTAACTGACCCTCAGCTATCTAGTGTTTACATACATCTAACTGACCCTCAGCTATCTAGTGTTTACATACATCTAACTGACCCTCAGCTATCTAGTGTTTACATACATCTAACTGACCCTCAGCTATCTAGTGTTTACATACATCTAACTGACCCTCAGCTATCTAGTGTTTACATACATCTAACTGACCCTCAGCTATCTAGTGTTTACATACATCTAACTGACCCTCAGCTATCTAGTGTTTACATACATCTAACTGACCCTCAGCTATCTAGTGTTTACATACATCTAACTGACAAAATAAAGGAAAAACCAAACATAAAATGTGTAGTAGGAGACTCAGAATTAGCTAAATGATATGCATAATTAAGATGTCTTATCTGCAGAATATTCTTATGTGTGTTTAATAAAACTGTTGAACTCTTGTCATTAGAATGTTTCCTTTCGGACTGTGTTGGGTGTTGGCAGGTGCACCTTCCTCCCTCGGTCACCTGGAGCTCCAGAGAGGGGAGAAGTGGGGCTCCAGAGAGGGGAGAAGTGGGGCGGCAGGGTAGCCTAGTGGTTAGAGCTTTGCACTAGTAACCGCAAGGTTGCAAGTTCAAATCCCTGAGCTGACAAGGTACAAATCTGTTGTTCTGCCCCTGAAGAAGATCCCACTGTTCCTAGACCAGTTAACCCACTGTTCCTAGACCAGTTAACCCACTGTTCCTAGACCAGTTAACCCACTGTTCCTAGACCAGTTAACCTACTCTTCCTAGACCAGTTAACCCACTGTTCCTAGACCAGTTAACCCACTGTTCCTAGACCAGTTAACCCACTGTTCCACTGTTCCTAGACCAGTTTGAAAATAAGAATTTGTTCTTAAAGGTAAAAAATAAGTCAGGCTTGTCCTTGTTGCTATGCAGGATATCAGAAAGAGAATAAGTTACTGTTTCCATACGTGTATCATACGTGTATATATGTGTATCTTATATAAACCATGTGAAGGGATGGTGTGAGTAATGTCTGTGCGTCAGTCACCCAATCACTTGTCTCTACAATGTCTGTGCGTCAGTCACCCCCTACTTGGGGGAGATGTTCCTCTCCCCTGGTTCTCCTTTTTTTAACAAGGTGGAGACTAAGTAACTAACTTTGTTGTTCTTCGTACTGAACAAAACAACTCGTTCTTTGTACTGGAGGTCAAGTGCCGACCCAGGATGTGTGGGGGGTTAGTGTCTGGAACGTCTCTGCAGGGTTTAGTGTCTGGAACGTCTCTGTTGCACCAATCCTGACCTGAGATGGTATGTAACCCAGAGGCCCACTAAACTCAGTGGGCTCTCACTCTTACTCAACTTTTGTGTGCGTATTGTGACCAGGTCCCTTAACGAATACGTTTTTAACTAAAGTTAACATCCTGATTGGTGATCGACCTTGTCTCTCCTCATTATTGGTCATTTTAAATATCCACTACACTTGTCTTAATAGGCCACGAGCCTCCAGAACCGCTTCAATGCGCCTTGGCATTGATTTTTTTTTAAAGAGTCTGGAACTCTATTGGAGGGATGTGACAGGATTCTTCCACAAGAAATGACGTTATTTGTTGATGGTGGTGGGAAACACTGTCTCAGGCGCTGCTCCAGAATCTCCCATAAATATTTAATTGGGTTGAGATCTGGTGACTGAGACACACCCTTTAAACCCCCTGTGCTCCGTTGAGATCTGGTGACTGAGACATACACACCCTTTAAACCCCCTGTGCTCTGTTGAGACCCCTCTTTTAAAGTCACTGAGATCTGGTGACTCAGACACACCCTTTAAACCCCCTATGCTCTGTTGAGACCCTCTTTTAAAGTCACTGAGATCTAGTGACTCAGACACACCCTTTAAACCCCCTGTGCTCTGTTGAAACCCCTCTTTTAAAGTCACTGAGATCTGGTGACTGAGACACACCCTTTAAACCCCCTATGCTCTGTTGAGACCACTCTTTTAAAGTCACTGAGATCTGGTGACTGAGACACACCCTTTAAACCCCCTATGCTCTGTTGAGACCCTCTTTTAAAGTCACTGAGATCTGGTGACTCAGACACACCCTTTAAACCCCCTGTGCTCTGTTGAGACCCCTCTTTTAAAGTCACTGAGATCTGGTGACTCAGACACACCCTTTAAACCCCCTGTGCTCTGTTGAGACCCCTCTTTTAAAGTCACTGAGATCTGGTGACTGAGACACACCCTTTTAACCCCCTGTGCTCCGTTGAGACCTCTCTTTTAAAGTCACTGAGATCTGGTGACTGAGACATACACACCCTTTAAACCCCCTGTGCTCTGTTGAGACCTCTCTTTTAAAGTCACTGAGATCTGGTGACTGAGAGACACCCTTTAAACCCCTTGTGCTCTGTTGAGACCCTCTTTTAAAGTCACTGAGATCTGGTGACTGAGACACACCCTTTAAACTCCCTGTGCTCCGTTGAGACCTCTCTTTTAAAGTCACTGAGATCTGGTGACTGAGTCACACCATTTAAACCCCCTGTACTCCGTTGAGACCTCTCTTTTAAAGTCACTGAGATCTGGTGACTGAGACACACCCTTTAAACCCCCTGTGCTTCGTTGAGATCTGGTGACTGAGACACACCGTTTGAACCCCCTGTGCTCTGTTGAGACCCTCTTTTAAAGTCAATGAGATCTGGTGACTGAGACACACCCTTTAAACCCCCTGTGCTCCGTTGAGACCTGGTGACTGAGACACACCCTTTAAACCCCCTGTGCTCCGATGAGATCTGGTGACTGAGACACACCCTTTAAACCCCCTGTGCTCCGTTGAGACCCTCTTTTAAAGTCACTGAGATCTGGTGACTGAGACATACACACCCTTTAAACCCCCTGTGCTCTGTTGAGACCCCTCTTTTAAAGTCACTGAGATCTGGTGACTGAGACACACCCTTTAAACCCCCTGTGCTCCGTTGACATCTGGTGACTGAGACACACCCTTTAAACCCCTGTGCTCCGTTGAGATCTGGTGACTGAGACACACCCTTTAAACCCCCTGTGCTCTGTTGAGACCTCTCTTTTAAAGTCACTGAGATCTGGTGACTGAGACACACCCTTTAAACCCCCTGTGCTCTGTTGAGACCTCTCTTTTAAAGTCACTGAGATCTGGTGACTGAGAGACACCCTTTAAACCCCTTGTGCTCTGTTGAGACCCTCTTTTAAAGTCACTGAGATCTGGTGACTGAGACACACCATTTAAACCCCCTGTGCTCCGTTGAGATCTGGTGACTGAGACACACCCTTTAAACCCCCTGTGCTTCGTTGAGATCTGGTGACTGAGACACACCGTTTGAACCCCCTGTGCTCTGTTGAGACCCTCTTTTAAAGTCTATGAGATCTGGTGACTGAGACACACCCTTTAAAGCCCCTGTGCTCTGTTGAGACCCTCTTTTAAAGTCACTGAGATCTGGTGACTGAGACACACCCTTTAAACCCCCTGTGCTCTGTTGAGACCCTCTTTTAAAGTCACTGAGATCTGGTGACTGAGACACACCCTTTAAACCCCCTGTGCTCCGTTGCGTTCTGGTGACTGAGACACACCCTTTAAACCCCCTGTGCTCTGTTGAGTTCTGGTGACTGAGACACACCCTTTAAACCCCCTGTGCTCTGTTGAGATCTGGTGACTGAGACACACCCTTTAAACGCCCCTGTGCTCCGTTGAGATCTGGTGACTGAGACACTCCCTTTAAACCCCCTGTGCTCTGTTGAGACCCTCTTTTAAAGTCACTGAGATCTGGTGACTGAGACATACACACCCTTTAAACCCCCTGTGCTCCGTTGAGATCTGGTGACTGAGACATACACACCCTTTAAACCCCCTGTGCTCTGTTGAGACCTCTCTTTTAAAGTCACTGAGATCTGGTGACTGAGACACACCCTTTAAACCCCCTGTGCTCTTTTGAGACCCTCTTTTAAAGTCACTGAGATCTGGTGACTGAGACATACACACCCTTTAAACCCCCTGTGCTCCGTTGAGATCAGGTGACTGAGACACACCCTTTAAGCCCCCTGTGCTCTGTTGAGATCTGGTGACTGAGACACTCCCTTTAAACCCCCTGTGCTCTGTTGAGACCCCTCTTTTAATGTCACTGAGATCTGGTGACTGAGACACACCCTTTAAACCCCCTGTGCTCCATTGAGACGTCTCTTTTAAAGTCACTGAGATCTGGTGACTGAGACATACACACCCTTTAAACCCCCTATGCTCTGTTGAGACCCTCTTTTAAAGTCACTGAGATCTGGTGACTGAGACACACCCTTTAAACCCCCTGTGCTCCGTTGAGACGTCTCTTTTAAAGTCACTGAGATCTGGTGACTGAGACACACCCTTTAAACCCCCTGTGCTCCGTTGAGACCTCTCTTTTATACTATACTAGACTATACTTCCGGCGCCGACAGAGATGGCCGCCTCGCTTCGCGTTCCTAGGAAACTATGCAGTTTTTTGTTTTTTTACGTGTTATTTCTTACATTAGTACCCCAGGTCATCTTAGGTTTCATCACATACAGTCGAGAAGAACTACTGAATATAAGATCAGCGTCAACTCACCATCAGTACGACCAAGAATACGCTTTTCGCGACGCGGATCCTGTGCTCTGCCTTACAAACAGGACAACGGAGTGGATCCCATGCAGCGACCCAAAAAAACGACTCCGAAAAAGAGGGAAACGAGGCGGTCTTCTGGTCAGACTCCGGAGACGGGCACATCGTGCACCATTCCCTAGCATTCTTCTTGCCAATGTCCAGTCTCTTGACAACAAGGTTGATGAAATCCGAGCAAGGGTAGCATTCCAGAGGGACATCAGAGACTGTAACGTTCTTTGCTTCACGGAAACGTGGCTTACTGGAGAGACGCTATCCGAAGCGGTGCAGCCAACAGGTTTCTCCACGCATCCGCGCAGACAGGAAAAAACATCTTTCTGGTAAAAAGAGGGGCGGGGGCGTATACCTTATGACTAACGTGACATGGTGTGATGAAAGAAACATACAGGAACTCAAATCCTTCTGTTCACCTGATTTAGAATTCCTCACAATCAAATGTAGACCGCATTATCTACCAAGAGAATTCTCTTCGATTATAATCACAGCCGTATATATCCCCCCCCAAGCAGACACATCGTTGGCTCTGAATGAACTTTATTTGACTCTTTGCAAACTGGAAACCATTTATCCGGAGGCTGCATTCATTGTAGCTGGGGATTTTAACAAGGCTAATCTGAAAACAAGACTCCCCAAATTTTATCAGCATATCGATTGCGCAACCAGGGGTGGAAAGACCTTGGATCATTGTTACTCTAACTTCCGCGACGCATATAAGGCCCTGCCCCGCCCCCCTTTCGGAAAAGCTGACCACGACTCCATTTTGTTGATCCCTGCCTACAGACAGAAACTAAAACAAGAGGCTCCCACGCTGAGGTCTGTCCAACGCGCTGAGGTCTGTCCAACGCTGGTCCGACCAAGCTGACTCCACACTCCAAGACTGCTTCCATCACGTGGACTGGGACATGTTTCGTATTGCGTCAGACAACAACATTGACGAATACGCTGATTCGGTGTGCGAGTTCATTAGAACGTGCGTTGAAGATGTCGTTCCCATAGCAACGATTAAAACATTCCCTAACCTGGATTGATGGCAGCATTCGTGTGAAACTGAAAGCGCGAACCACTGCTTTTAATCAGGGCAAGGTGTCTGGTAACATGACCGAATACAAACAGTGCAGCTATTCCCTCCGCAAGGCTATCAAACAAGCTAAGCGTCAGTACAGAGACAAAGTAGAATCTCAATTCAACGGCTCAGACACAAGAGGCATGTGGCAGGGTCTACAGTCAATCACGGACTACAGGAAGAAATCCAGCCCAGTCACGCACCAGGATGTCCTGCTCCCAGGCAGACTAAATAACTTTTTTGCCCGCTTTGAGGACAATACAGTGCCACTGACACGGCCTGCAACGAAAACTTGCGGTCTCTCCTTCACTGCAGCCGAGGTGAGTAAGACATTTAAACGTGTTAACCCTCGCAAGGCTGCAGGCCCAGACGGCATCCCCAGCCGCGCCCTCAGAGCATGCGCAGACCAGCTGGCCGGTGTGTTTACGGACATATTCAATCAATCCCTATACCAGTCTGCTGTTCCCACATACTTCAAGAGGGCCACCATTGTTCCTGTTCCCAAGAAAGCTAAGGTAACTGAGCTAAACGACTACCGCCCCGTAGCACTCACTTCCGTCATCATGAAGTGCTTTGAGAGACTAGTCAAGGACCATATCACCTCCACCCTACCTGACACCCTAGACCCACTCCAATTTGCTTACCGCCCAAATAGGTCCACAGACGATGCAATCTCAACCACACTGCACACTGCCCTAACCCATCTGGACAAGAGGAATGCCTATGTGAGAATGCTGTTCATTGACTACAGCTCGGCATTCAACACCATAGTACCCTCCAAGCTCGTCATCAAGCTCGAGACCCTGGGTCTCGACCCCGCCCTGTGCAACTGGGTACTGGACTTCCTGACGGGCCGCCCCCAGGTGGTGAGGGTAGGCAACAACATCTCCTCCCCGCTGATCCTCAACACTGGGGCCCCACAAGGGTGCGTTCTGAGCCCTCTCCTGTACTCCCTGTTCACCCACGACTGCGTGGCCACGCACGCCTCCAACTCAATCATCAAGTTTGCGGACGACACAACAGTGGTAGGCTTGATTACCAACAACGACGAGACGGCCTACAGGGAGGAGGTGAGGGCCCTCGGAGTGTGGTGTCAGGAAAATAACCTCACACTCAACGTCAACAAAACTAAGGAGATGATTGTGGACTTCAGGAAACAGCAGAGGGAACACCCCCCTATCCACATCGATGGAACAGTAGTGGAGAGGGTAGCAAGTTTTAAGTTCCTCGGCATACACATCACAGACAAACTGAATTGGTCCACTCACACAGACAGCATTGTGAAGAAGGCGCAGCAGCGCCTCTTCAACCTCAGGAGGCTGAAGACATTCGGCTTGTCACCAAAAGCACTCACAAACTTCTACAGATGCACAATCGAGAGCATCCTGGCGGGCTGTATCACCGCCTGGTACGGCAACTGCTCCGCCCTCAACCGTAAGGCCCTCCAGAGGGTAGTGAGGTCTGCACAACGCATCACCGGGGGCAAACTACCTGCCCTCCAGGACACCTACACCACCCGATGTCACAGGAAGGCCATAAAGATCATCAAGGACATCAACCACCCAAGCCACTGCCTGTTCACCCCGCTATCATCCAGAAGGCGAGGTCAGTACAGGTGCATCAAAGCTGGGACCGAGAGACTGAAAAACAGCTTCTATCTCAAGGCTATCAGACTGTTAAACAGCCACCACTAACATTGAGTGGCTGCTGCCAACACACTGACACTGACTCAACTCCAGCCACTTTAATAATGGGAATTGATGGGAAATGATGTAAATATATCACTAGCCACTTTAAACAATGCTACCTTATATAATGTTACTTACCCTACATTATTCATCTCATAGGCATACGTATATACTGTACTCTATATCATCGACTGTATCCTTATGTAATACATGTATCACTAGCCACTTTAACTATGCCACTTTGTTTACATACTCATCTCATATGTATATACTGTACTCGATACAATCTACTGTATCTGCCTATGCTGCTCTGTACCATCACTCATTCATATATCCTTATGTACATATTCTTTATCCCCTCACACTGTGTACAAGACAGTAGTTTTGGAATTGTTAGTTAAATTACTTGTTGGTTATTACTGCATTGTCGGAACTAGAAGCACAAGCATTTCGCTACACTCGCATTAACATCTGCTAACCATGTGTATGTGACAAATAAAATTTGTTTTGATTTGATTTGATTTGATTTAATGTCACTGAGATCTGTTCTTCTAGCTATGATAACCTAATTAATGGGCAACTAGGCATTTTTATACATGACCTTAAGCATAATGGGATGCTAATTGCTTAATTAACTCAGAACCACACCTTTGTTGATGCACCTGCTTTTAAATATATACTTTGTATCCCTCATTTACTGAATGAATGTTTAATTGATTTTGACAGTTGACTGTACATCATTGGCAGACCCACCTCCAGAATGAGTTGTATTTGCTAAAAGGGGACACTAGATGGGGACACAGATCAACATGATCCAGTCGTCAGTCAGTGAGGATAAACACATGGCATGGAATATGTGTGCCAAACAACTATTTATATCTCACTCTCACACTCTCTCACACACACACTCACTCTCACACACACACACACACACACACACACACACACACACACACACACACACACACACACACACACACACACACACACACACACACACATACTAGTGAAGACATCAACATTATTAAATGACTTATATGGAATCATGTAGTAACCAAAAAAGTGTTAAACAAATTGAAATATTTTTTTCTATTTTAGAATCTTCAAAGTAGCCATCCTTTGCCTTGATGACAGCTTTGCACATTCTTGGTATTCTCTCAACCAGCTTCAATTAGCTTCACCTGGAATGCTTTTCTAACAGTCTTGTTGGAGTTCCCACATATGCTGAGCACTTGTTGGCTGCTTTTTCTTCACTCTGCCGTCCAACTGATCCCAAACCATTTAAATTTGGTTGAGGTCGGGGGATTGTCGGGGGATTGTGGAGGCCAGGTCATCTGATGCAGCAATCCATCACCCTCCTTCGTGGTAAAATAGCCCTTGTTGAAAAACAAAAACAAAGTCCATCTCAGTGCAAACCAGATGGGATGGCGTATCGCTGCAGAATGCTGTGGTGGCCATGCTGGTTAAGTGTGCATTGAATTCTAAAGAAATAACAGACAGTGTCACCAGCAAAGCACCTCCACACCATCACACCTCCTCCTCCATGCTTCACGGTGGGAACCACACAAGCAGAGATAATCCCTTCACCTACACTGCATCTCACAAAGACACAGCGGTTAGAACCAAAAATCTCGAATTTGGACTCATCAGACCAAAGGACAGATTTCCACCGGTCTAATGTTCATTGCTTGTGTTTCTTAGCCCAAGCAAGTCTCTTCTTATTATTGGTGTCCTTTAGTAGTGGTTTCTTTGCAGCAATTCGACCAGGCCTGATTCACACAGTCTCCTCTGAACAGTTGATGTTGAGATGTGTGTGTCACTTGAACTCTGTGAAGCATTTATTTGGGCTGCAATCTGAGGTGCAGTTAACTCTAATGAATTTATCCTCTGCAGCAGAGGTAACTCTGGGTCTTCCTTTCCTGTGACGGTCCTCATGAGAGACAGTTTCATCATAGCGCTTGATGGTTTTTGCGACTAAACTTGAAGAAACTTTAAATTTTCTTGTGTATTGACTGACCCTCAGGTCTTAAAATAATGATGGACTGTCGTTTCTCTTTGCTTATTTGAGCTGCTCTTTCCATAATTTGGACTTGGTCTTTTTGTCAAATAGGGCTATCTTCTGTATACCACCCATACCCTGTCTACACCTGCATTGCTTGCTGTTTGGGGTTTTAGGCTGGGTTTCTGTGCAGCACTTTGAGATATCAGCTGATGTAAAGAGGGGATTTTTAAATACATTTGGTTTGATGATATGATTTGAACTGATTGGCTCGAATGCATTAAGAAGGAAAGAAATTCCTCAAATTAACTTTTAACATGGCACACCTTTTAATTGAAATCCATTCCAGGTGACTACCTCATGAAGCTGGTTGAGAGAATGGCAAGAGTAACGTTTTTTTGGTTACTACATTATTTATATATATTAAAATTATTATTATATTATTATTATATATATTATTATATATATTATTATACATTATTATTATTATAGTATTATTATTATTATTATTATTAAATATATTATTTATATATATTAGTATTATTATTAAATATATTATTATTATTTATATATATTATTATTATTATTATTATTATTATATATATTATATATTATTATTATTAATATTATTATTATTATTATTAAATATATTATTATTATTATATTATTATTATTATTATTAAATATATTATTATTATTTATATATATTAGTATTATTATTAAATATATTATTATTATTATATTATTATTATTATATTATTATTATTATTATTATTAAATATATTATTATATATTATTATTATATTATTATTATTATTATTATTAAATATATTATTATTATTATTATTACTATTATTATTATTATTATTATTATTATTACTATTATTATTATTATTATATATATTATTATATATTATTATTATTATTATTATTATTATTAAATATATTATTATTATTATTATTATTATTAAATATATTATTATTATTTATATATATTATTATTATTATTATTATATATTTTGCATGTCTTCACTGCTATTCTACAATGTAGAAAATAGTAAGAAATAAAGAAAAACCCTTGATTGGTGAGCTGAATGACGAGGTGAATGACTAGCTGTGGCCAAACTTTTGACTGATACTCTAAATATATATATATACAGTGCCTTGCGAAAGTATTCGGCCCCCTTGAACTTTGCGACCTTTTGCCACATTTCAGGCTTCAAACATAAAGATATAAAACTGTATTTTTTTGTGAAGAATCAACAACAAGTGGGACACAATCATGAAGTGGAACAACATTTATTGGATATTTCAAACTTTTTTAACAAATCAAAAACTGAAAAATTGGGCGTGCAAAATTATTCAGCCCCCTTAAGTTAATACTTTGTAGCGCCACCTTTTGCTGCGATTACAGCTGTAAGTCGCTTGGGGTATGTCTCTATCAGTTTTGCACATCGAGAGACTGAAATTTTTTCCCATTCCTCCTTGCAAAACAGCTCGAGCTCAGTGAGGTTGGATGGAGAGCATTTGTGAACAGCAGTTTTCAGTTCTTTCCACAGATTCTCGATTGGATTCAGGTCTGGACTTTGACTTGGCCATTCTAACACCTGGATATGTTTATTTTTGAACCATTCCATTGTAGATTTTGCTTTATGTTTTGGATCATTGTCTTGTTGGAAGACAAATCTCCGTCCCAGTCTCAGGTCTTTTGCAGACTCCATCAGGTTTTCTTCCAGAATGGTCCTGTATTTGGCTCCATCCATCTTCCCATCAATTTTAACCATCTTCCCTGTCCCTGCTGAAGAAAAGCAGGCCCAAACCATGATGCTGCCACCACCATGTTTGACAGTGGGGATGGTGTGTTCAGAGTGATGAGCTGTGTTGCTTTTATGCCAAACATAACGTTTTGCATTGTTGCCAAAAAGTTCAATTTTGGTTTCATCTGACCAGAGCACCTTCTTCCACATGTTTGGTGTGTCTCCCAGGTGGCTTGTGGCAAACTTTAAACAGCACTTTTTATGGATATCTTTAAGAAATGGCTTTCTTCTTGCCACTCTTCCATAAAGGCCAGATTTGTGCAATATACGACTGATTGTTGTCCTATGGACAGAGTCTCCCACCTCAGCTGTAGATCTCTGCAGTTCATCCAGAGTGATTATGGGCCTCTTGGCTGCATCTCTGATCAGTCTTCTCCTTGTATGAGCTGAAAGTTTAGAGGGACGGCCAGGTCTTGGTAGATTTGTAGTGGTCTGATACTCCTTCCATTTCAATATTATCGCTTGCACAGTGCTCCTTGGGATGTTTAAAGCTTGGGAAATATTTTTGTATCCAAATCCGGCTTTAAACTTCTTCACAACAGTATCTCGGACCTGCCTGGTGTGTTCCTTGTTCTTCATGATGCTCTCTGCGCTTTTAACGGACCTCTGAGACTATCACAGTGCAGGTGCATTTATACAGAGACTTGATTACACACAGGTGGATTGTATTTATCATCATTAGTCATTTAGGTCAACATTGGATCATTCAGAGATCCTCACTGAACTTCTGGAGAGAGTTTGCTGCACTGAAAGTAAAGGGGCTGAATAATTTTGCACGCCCAAGTTTTCAGTTTTTGATTTGTTAAAAAAGTTTGAAATATCCAATAAATGTCGTTCCATGATTGTGTCCCACTTGTTGTTGATTCTACACAAAAAAATACAGTTTTATATCTTTATGTTTGAAGCCTGAAATGTGGCAAAAGGTCGCAAAGTTCAAGGGGGCCGAATACTTTCGCAAGGCACTGTATTTATATTTAATTTGGACACACCTACTCAATACAGGGTGAAATATATTTCACTCAATGCCTCTCCCCTCACACACACACACACACACACACACACACACACGCTCCTACCCATCATGTCCCCATATGTGACCATTGTGTCTGCAGTTTCCAGTTTAACCCTTGGTTTTCCAGACACTGCAGTGACACTGTGCCCCAGGGTGATTAGCAGCAATACAAAAAACAACAGTGCATGATAATGTGCATTACATGGAACCAATGAGAGAGGTCGTAGCTTCACTTACACACACAGGCACACTCACTCCCCCAGGGTTTTGTGTTTTATGGTGTTGACCAGGCCAGCCTTCTCTCCTCCCTCTTTCTCCTCCTCTTCCTCTCCTCCTCCCTTTTCTTTATACCAGCTGTTATACAGTTTACCTCTCCTGCCTCCATCCCTCCATTTGTCCATCCTTCTCTCTCACCCTGGGGGTCACTAGCAAATGAAGAGCAGAGGGGAGAGAGAAAGAGAGAGACGGACGGAGGAGAGGAGCGAGGGAGTAAGCCAATGAAGGAGTGCACTGAGAGGAGTCTCACAGACACACAGGGTCAGCCAGGATCTGTTTTGAAAGGAGTGCAGTGTGCTGTCAGGGGCGACTGAGAGGAGTCTCAGACACACAGGGTCAGCCAGGATCTGTTTTGAAAGGCGTGCAGTGTCCTGTCAGGGGCGACTGAGAGGAGTCTCACAGACACACTAGTGAGAGATGAGGACACACAGACACATTCATGAACACGCACGCACACACGCACGCACACACACACACACACACACACACACACACACACACACACACACACACACACACACACACACACACACACACACACACACACACACACACACACACACACACACACACACACACACACAGAACAGGATTGAGGTAGAGATGAGCAGATAGGAAGATAAAAAAATATATATATATATCCTCTGTGTAAAACACCAAATAATGCATGCAGAACAGAATTAGACAGATACCCACTAACTATCAAAATCCAGAAAAGAGCCGTTAAATTCCAAAACCTTCCATAACAAAGCCATCACCTACAGAGAGATGAACCTGGAGAAGAGTCCCCGAAGCATGCTGGTCCTGGGGCTCTGTTCACAAACACAAACACACCCTACAGAGCCCCAGGACAGCAGCACAATTAGACCCAACCAAATCATGAGAAAACAAAAAGATAATTACTCGACACATTGGAAATAATTAACAAAAAAACAGAGCAAACTAGAATGATATTTGGCCCTAAACAGTGAGTACACAGCGGCAGAATACCTGACCACTGTGACTGACCCAAACTAAAGGAAAGCTTTGACTATGTACAGACTCAGGGAGCATAGCCTTGCTATTGTGAAAGGCCGCCGTAGACAGACATGGCTCTCAAGAGAAGACAGGCTATGTGCACACTGCCCACAAAATGAGGTGGAAACTGAGCTGCACTTCCTAACCTCCTGTCAAATGTATGACCATATTAGAGAGACACATATGTCCCTCAGATTACACAGATTCACAAAGAATTTGAAAACAAATCCAATTTTATCTTTCTTTAAATAGACAAGTCAGTTAAGAACAAATTCGTATTTACAATGACGGCCTAGGAACAGTGGGTTAACTGCCTTGTTCAGGGGCAGAACAACAGATTTTTACCTTGTCAGCTTGCGGTTACTAGTCCAACGCTCTAACACTCTAGCGCTAACTGCCGCCCCGACTTGTGACCTGTTGCCAGTGAAGAACAAACACCAATGTAAATACAACCCATATTTAGGTTTATTTATTTTTCCTTAACTATTTTCCCTTTGTATAATAAAGCCCATTGAATTGAAATGTATTTAAGAGAGAAAGTGTCCACAGTGAAAAGAGCACCAGCTGAGAGAGATTAACAGAGCAGGTGTTTTCTGCTGATAACTGTTGTGTCACAACACACACACCCCTGCCTCTAACCCATTAGCTTGTATTATTTGTTTAATTAAATTCTCTCTCCCCCAATCTCCCTTCCCATCTCTCTCTCCCTCTCTGTATCTTTCTCTCCCTTCTCTTCCCAGGGACCTGTGACTAAAAGGATTTGTATCACCAGCGTATCTCTCTCTCTTCTCTCTCTCTCTCTCTCTCTCTCTCTCTCTCATGACGTTGGCCTGGGGGTAGGTTTATGACAGTCATAAATACCTCTTCCCCCTTTTTCCTCTCTCTACCCTACTGATGTGACATTTAAAAACCCCTTGGTTAACATAGAGATTCTGGGAACATCAGAAGGTGGGGGGAAATTAACTATATTCTGGTAATCCGACCAATTGAACATATGCAGTGGTACTTAATGAATATGATGTCAGTTCGGTTGTCATCTGAGACATTCTCATATAAGATAAGATGACATAAACTCTACAGTGGAAAGTCTACACATCAGAGTTATCGGATTCACATGGAATTGTTGTTCAATTTAAATGTTTGAATATGAAATAATTTGTGATGGGATGAAATGTGATTTTAGCTTCTAAAATTTGAAATTTGGGTTTTCATGCTCAATCAGTGGCCCGCCCCTGTGAAGGGACATGGGCTATAAAACTTTTCAAACACGCCCTCCTCTCCCTTCCTATATAAAGCCTTGACAACAATGTTCCGAGGATGTGAGGACGACGGTCCAATGTCAGAATGGTTCTGTAACGTTCGTCGTCATCCGCGGATGAGGAGTAAGAGAGATCGGACCGACGATAAACAGCTGCCTCTGATTGAGAACCATACCAGGCCAAACACAAAAATCCCCAAAAACAAAAATCCCCAAAACATAGAAAAAGGAACATAGACAACCCACCCAACTCACGCCCTGACCATACTAAAACAAAGACATAATAAAAGAACTAAGGTCAGAACGTGAGAGGTTCAGATAATAACTACAGAACGAAGCCAACATCAGCGTGGGCTTTGGTTGCGAATGGTATGAACTTTGAACTCTTATTCACTACAGAAGTGATACCTCCTAGCCGTTGAGTTAGCAACAGACAGAGTATCCCGTCTACCACACAACGACGTTACTACAACGTATCTAATTGACCAGCAGAGACATTCTTCAAAGGACAAAGGACTCGGTTTGGCAACACGGCCTTCCATCTACCACCAACCTATTGAAGTGCAGCTCAGAGTAAATATTTACTGCATTTTCCTTTTCCAAATGGGCGGTAATTTAGAATGCATAAGATACTGTATTTACGATAGCACAGCTTCTTCCCTTTGTTCCTCAGTCTTCCCGCTCTTTCACTCAAACCCAGCCCCTTTTCTTTTGTGTAACAAGCTGTCATATCTGTTCCGCCCGCTAGGGACCTTTTCCTTTATGATGTAATTTGTAATCAAGTTATGATTTAATTATGTGTAATTCTGTGTGATTAGTTAGGTATCGTGTAGATAACCAAGAATTTACAACTTTCAGATGAGACTGAAATAAGGTGACGATTGATATTGACTGCTATTGATGTAAAATATTACTAGGTCTTTAAGAGTTTATTCGGAAGATAATAGCTCTATAAATATTATTTAGTGGTGCCCAGACTCTCTAGTTAATTACATTTACATGATTAGCTCAATCAGGTAATATTAATTACGGATAAATTATTTTATAGAATAGCATGTCATTTCACTTAATCCGGCATAGCCAAAGACACGACATCTCTCTCTCTCTCTCTCTCTCTCTCTCTCTCTCTCTCTCTCTCTCTCTCTCTCTCTCTCTCTCTCTCTCTCTCTCTCTCTCTCTCTCTCTCTCTCTCTCGCTCTCTCGCTCTCTCGCTCTCTGTCTCTCTCTCTCTCTCTATATATATATATCTACCGCTCTCTCTCTCTCTCTCTCTCTCTCTGTGTCTCTGTCTCTCTCTCTCTGTCTCTCTCTCTATATATATATATCTACCTCTCTCTCTCTCTCTCTCTATCTGTCTCTGTCTCTCTCTCTCTGTCTCTCTCTCTCTATATATATATCTACCGCTCTCTCTCTCTCTCTCTCTCTCTCTCTCTCTCTGTCTCTGTCTCTCTCTCTCTGTCTCTCTATATCTACCGCTCTATCTATTTATCTTAAAGGGCTATTCTCATCCCAACATCATCCCCCATCTCTGACAGATGAAGTTGAAAAGAGTAAAATAACTCAGCATCAGATTCAACTCATTGAATTATGAAACAAAATAACACAGGGGACAAAGATGGTGTTTAGATTCACACTAGATTAACATGCTGGTAGTATCACACTAGATTAACACGCTGGTAGATTCACACTAGATTAACATGCTGGTAGATTCACACTAGATTAACATGCTGGTAGATTCACACTAGATTAACATGCTGGTAGATTCACACTAGATGAACATGCTGGTAGATTCACACTAGATTAACATGCTGGTAGATTCACACTAGATTAACATGCTGGTAGATTCACACTAGATTAACATGCTGGTAGATTCACACTAGATTAACATGCTGGTAGATTCACACTAGATTAACATGCTGGTAGATTCACACTAGATTAACATGCTGGTAGATTCACACTAGATTAACATGCTGGTAGATTCACACTAGATTAACATGCTGGTAGATTCACACTAGATTAACATGCTGGTAGATTCACACTAGATTAACATGCTGGTAGATTCACACTAGATGAACATGCTGGTAGATTCACACTAGATTAACATGCTGGTAGATTCACACTAGATTAACATGCTGGTAGATTCACACTAGATTAACATGCTGGTAGATTCACACTAGATTAACATGCTGGTAGATTCACACTAGATTAACATGCTGTTAGATTCACACTAGATTAACATGCTGGTAGATTCACACTAGATTAACATGCTGATAGATTCACACTAGATTAACATGCTGGTAGATTCACACTAGATTAACATGCTGGTAAATTCACACTAGATTAACATGCTGGTAGATTCACACTAGATTAACATGCTGGTAGATTCACACTAGATTAACATGCTGGTAGATTCACACTAGATTAACATGCTGGTAGATTCACACTAGATTAACATGCTGGTAGATTCACACTAGATTAACATGCTGGTAGATTCACACTAGATTAATATGCTGGTAGTATCACACTAGATTAACATGCTGGTAGAATTAGAGTCCTATGTTCAACCCCAAATCCTCCAATCAGACCATACGGTTCCATTGAAAAGAACAGTCCTACTGATCACCTGACCAGGCCCAGTCAACACTGGCCTCCGTGCATCAGTCCTAATGACCACCTGACCAGGCCCAGTCAACACTGGCCTCCCTGCATCAGTCCTAATGACCACCTGACCTGGCCCAGTCGACACTGGCCTCTCTGCATCAGATTACAGGAGTTGTTACACTGACAGAGGGTA
>NC_092164.1:67001690-67004190 GCF_045791955.1 Oncorhynchus clarkii lewisi
CTGGATCTAAAGGCCAGGAACTGGATCTAAAGGCCAGGAACTGGATCTAAAGACCAGGAACTGGATCTAAAGGCCAGGAACTGGATCTAAAGGCCAGGAACTGGATCTAAAGGCCAGGAACTGGATCTAAAGACCAGGAACTGGATCTAAAGACCAGGAACTGGATCTAAAGGCCAGGAACTGGATCTAAAGACCAGGAACTGGATCTAAAGGCCAGGAACTGGATCTAAAGGCCAGGAACATGATCTAAAGACCAGGAACTGGATCTAAAGGCCAGGAACTGGATCTAAAGGCCAGGAACTGGATCTAAAGACCAGGAACTGGATCTAAAGGCCAGGGACTGGATCTAAAGGCCAGGAACTGGATCTAAAGACCAGGAACTGGATCTAAAGGCCAGGAACTGGATCTAAAGACCAGGAACTGGATCTAAAGGCCAGGAACTGGATCTAAAGACCAGGAACTGGATCTAAAGGCCAGGAACAGGATCTAAAGATCAGGAACAGGATATAAAGACCAGGATCAGGATCTAAAGATCAGGAACAGGATCTAAAGACCAGGAACAGGATCTAAAGATCAGGAACAGGATCTAAAGACCAGGAACAGGATCTAATGGCCAGGAACAGGAAGTCCAGGAACTGGAAGTCCAGGAACAGGATCTAAAGACCAGGAACAGGATCTAAAGGCCAGGAACAGGATCTAAAGGCCAGGAACAGGATCTAATGGCCAGGAACAGGGAGTCTATGAACAGGATATAAAGACCAGGAACAGGATCTAAAGATCAGGAACAGGATATAAAGACCAGGATCAGGATCTAAAGATCAGGAACAGGATCTAAAGACCAGGAACAGGATCTAAAGATCAGGAACAGGATCTAAAGACCAGGAACAGGATCTAATGGCCAGGAACAGGAAGTCCAGGAACTGGAAGTCCAGGAACAGGATCTAAAGACCAGGAACAGGATCTAAAGGCCAGGAACAGGATCTAAAGACCAGGAACAGGATCTAAAGACCAGGAACTGGTTCTAAAGGATCTGGATCAATATCGTAGATTCACTGTCTATGTGAACAATACAGCATAATAAACTATAGCTGATATATTAGAACTCACTGGGTTGTGATCACAGTTATCTGATCTATTAGAACCCACTGGGTTGTGTTCAGGGTTACCTGATCAATTAGAACCCACTGGGTCGTGATCAGAGTTACCTGATCAATTAGAACCCACTAGATCGTGATCAGAGTTACCTGATCTATTAGAACCCACTGGTCGTGATCAGAGTTACCTGATCAATTAGAACCGACTAGATCGTGATCAGAGTTACCTGATCAATTAGAACCCAACGGGTCGTGATCAGAGTTACCTGATCAATTAGAACCCACTAGATCGTGATCAGAGTTACCTGATCAATTAGAACCCACTGGGTCGTTATCAGAGTTACCTGATCAATTAGAACCCACTGGGTCGTTATAAGAGTTACCTGATCAATTAGAACCCACTAGATCGTGATCAGAGTTACCTGATCAATTAGAACCCAACGGGTCGTGATCAGAGTTACCTGATCAATTAGAACCCACTGGGTCATTATCAGAGTTACCTGATCTATTAGAACCCACTAGATCATGATTAGAGTTACCTGATCAATTAGAACCCACTAGACCGTGATCAGAGTTACCTGATCAATTAGAACCCAACGTGTCGTGATCAGAGTTACCTGATCAATTGGAACCCACTGGGTCGTGATCAGAGTTACCTGATCAATTAGAACCCACTGGGTCGTTATCAGAGTTACCTGATCTATTAGAACCCACTAGATCGTGATCAGAGTTACCTGATCAATTAGAACCCACTAGATCGTGATCAGAGTTACCTGATCAATTAGAACCCACTGGGTCGTGATCAGAGTTACCTGATCAATTAGAACCCACTGGGTCGTTATCAGAGTTACCTGATCAATTAGAACCCAACGGGTCGTGATCAGAGTTACCTGATCTATTAGAACCCACTGTCCATAAAACAATAAATTATTCCTAAATATATATTTCTGAAAACAATATAGATTGAGCATATTAGAGGGCATAATTGTCTCATCTAGGGATGATGTAGGCCTTCCCCCAACATGTTAAAACATAACGTAAGTCCCTGCTAGTAGGGGTGAACAGAATTCCTCCCCTCACCCAGACATATGAGCACTGCCTGGGGATCAGTCTCTGACTCGCTGTCCCCCTCACCCAGACTGACAAGGGATCAGTCTCTGACCCGCTGTCCCTCTCACCCAGACACATGAGCACTGCCTAGGGATCAGTCTCTGATTCGCTGTCCCCCTCTCCCAGACTGCCTTGGGAACAGTCTCTGACCCGCTGTCCCCCTCACCCAGACTGCGTAGGGATGAGTCTCTGACTCGCTGTCCCCCTCACCCAGACTGCCTAGGGATCAGTCGCTGACTCGCTGTCCCCCTCTCCCAGACTGCCTAGGGATCAGTCTATGACTCGCTGTCCCCCTC
>NC_092164.1:67009190-67032594 GCF_045791955.1 Oncorhynchus clarkii lewisi
CAACGCTTTTAACCCCTAGTGTCCTATGGATGTGATAATGTAGTGGTAGCATCTCTTAAGTCAGTCAACTAGGGCTTGTCCCCTTTCACTGCAGTACATTGCAGACGCGCGCACACACACACACACACACACACACACACACCTCAGTATGGTCAGTGTGCACTACCAGCTGACTCTCTCTGTATGTCTCCCATCTACCTTTCTCCCCCTCCACCGTGGATAGCACTACTGTCTGCCCTGCTGCTATGCAAACACACACACACACACACTCACGTGAAATGCAAACACACTGCCAAAAAAAACAATAGTCCTAGATCACAGTGCAGAACGGGTGCATTGTGGGTCATTTAGGGAGGAGAGACAGAGAGGGATGGAAAAAATGAATGGAAGGATGAATGGAGAGAATAACCCTGTTATGTATGGGGCATTTTGGAAGGATATATGGGGAGACTGAGAGAGAGGTAGGCAGGCAGGCAGGCAGGCAGGCAGGCAGGCAGGCAGGCAGGCAGGCAGGCAGGCAGGCAGGCATCCTATATGTGTAATTATCTCTGTAATCCAGTATTAAATTGATCATCATCAACCATCCTGTAGCTCAGTTGGTAGAGCTTAGTGCATGCAACGCCAGGGTAGGGGGTTCGATTCCCGGGACCACCCGTACGTAAAATATATTCATGCATGACTAAGTCACTTTAGATAAAAGCATCTGATAATGGTATTATTCAAAACAAAAAATATGTTTTAAGTGAGAATAGGCATTGGTCTGAAGCTGAAAAATAAAGGAAATTCACATGAGCACCACAACACCTATTCCACCCATGCTCTACCAAGGTTATCCAGCACCACAACACCTATTCAACCCATGCTCTACCAAGGTTTTACAGCACCACAACACCTATTCCACCCATGCTCTACCAAGGTTATCCAGCACCCACGACAACACCTATTCCACCCATACTCTACCAAGGTTATCCAGCACCACAACACCTATTCCACCCATGCTCTACCAAGATTTCCAGCACACATCTTCAACCTACTACAGTAGCTATGTTGGTATAGTAATTCAAACTATGTAAAAGCAGGATTCTTAGGATTCAAACCTTCTCAAACAGCCTAATTCATACTTGAGGTGTTTTATTACTATTATAAACTATATTATAATAATAATAATAGTAAAAATGACCAACGTAATTAGAAGAGTCAAAATAAAAGGATCCCTGATCCCTCTACGACAATCGCAAGCTCCTGGAAAATACACAAATAAGTTCTACCACATCTGATTCTACTATTCACGGTCTCAATGAACAGCTGAGTAGTAGAATCAGGTGTGGTAGCACTGGACTATTCATGGAAGAACAGCTGAGTAGTAGAATCAGGTGTGGTAGCACTGGACTATTCATGGAAGAACAGCTGAGTAGGAGAATGAGGTGTGGTAGCACTGGACTATTCATGGAAGAACAGCTGAGTAGTAGAATCAGGTGTGGTAGCACTGGACTATTCATGGTTTTTGATGAACAGCTGAGTAGTAGAATCAGGTGTGGTACCACTGGACTATTCATGGAAGAACAGCTGAGTAGTATAATCAGGTGTGGTAGCACTGGACTATTCATGGAAGAACAGCTGAGTAGTATAATCAGGTGTGGTAGCACTGGACTATTCATGGAAGAACAGCTGAGTAGTAGAATCAGGTGTGGTAGCACTGGACTATTCATGGAAGAACAGCTGAGTAGTAGAATCAGGTGAGTAGTAGAATCAGGTGTGGTAGTCGAATCAGGTGTGGTAGTAGAATCAGGTGAGTAGTAGAATCAGGTGTGGTAGTAGAATCAGGTGAGTAGTAGAATCAGGTGTGGTAGTAGAATCAGGTGTGGTAGTAGAATCAGGTGTGGTAGTATAATCAGGTGTGGTAGTAGAATCAGGTGAGTAGTAGAATCAGGTGAGTGGTAGAATCAGGTGAGTAGTAGAAATCAGGTGTGGTAGTAGAATCAGGTGAGTAGTAGAATCAGGTGTGGTAGTAGAATCAGGTGTGGTAGTAGAATCAGGTGTGGTAGTAGAATCAGCTGAGTAGTAGAATCAGGTGTGGTAGTAGAATCAGCTGAGTAGTAGAATCATGTGTGGTAGTAGAATCAGGTGAGTAGTAGAATCAGGTGTGGTATTAGAATCAGGTGAGTAGTAGAATCATGTGTGGTAGTAGAATCAGGTGTGGTAGTAGAATCAGGTGTGGTAGTAGAATCAGGTGTGGTAGTAGAATCAGCTGAGTAGTAGAATAAGGTGTGGTAGTAGAATCAGCTGAGTAGTAGAATCAGGTGTGGTAGTAGAATCAGATGTGGTAGTAGAATCAGGTGTGGTAGTAGAATCAGTTGAGTAGTAGAATCAGGTGTGGTAGTAGAATCAGGTGAGTAGTAGAATCAGGTGAGTAGTAGAATCAGGTGTGGCAGTAAAATCAGGTGTGGTAGTAGAATCAGGTGTGGTAGTAGAATCAGGTGAGTAGTAGAATCAGGTGTGGTAGTAAAATCAGGTGAGTAGTAGAATCAGGTGTGGTAGTAAAATCAGGTGAGTAGTAGAATCAGGTGAGTAGTAGAATCAGGAGAGTAGTAGAATCAGGTGTGGTAGTAGAATCAGGTGAGTAGTAGAATCAGGTGTGGTAGTAGAATCAGGTGTGGTAGTAGAATCAGGTGTGGTAGTAGAATCAGGTGTGGTAGTAATATCAGGTGTGGTAGTAGAATCAGGTGTGGTAGTAGAATCAGGTGTGTAGTAGAATCAGGTGTGTAGTAGAATCAGGTGTGGTAGTAGAATCAGGTGTGGTAGTAGAATCAGGTGTGGTAGTAGAATCAGGTGTTGTAGTAGAATCAGGTGTGGTAGTAGAATCAGCTGAGTAGTAGAATCAGGTGTGGTAGTAGAATCAGCTGAGTAGTAGAATCAGGTGTGGTAGTAGAATCAGGTGTGGTAGTAGAATCAGGTGTGGTAGTAGAATCAGGTGAGTAGTAGAATCAGGTGTGGTAGTAGAATCAGGTGAGTAGTAGATTCAGGTGAGTAGTAGAATCAGGTGTGGTAGTAGAATCAGGTGTGGTAGTAGAATCAGGTGAGTAGTAGAATCAGGTGAGTAGTAGAATCAGGTGTGGTAGTAGAATCAGGTGAGTAGTAGAATCAGGTGAGTAGTAGAATCAGGTGAGTAGTAGAATCAGGTGTGGTAGTAGAATCAAGTGAGTAGTAGAATCAGGTGAGTAGTAGAATCAGGTGTGGTAGTAGAATCAGGTGTGGTAGTAATATCAGGTGTGGTAGTAGAATCAGGTGTGGTAGTAGAATCAGGTGTGTAGTAGAATCAGGCGTGTAGTAGAATCAGGCGTGGTAGTAGAATCAGGTGTGGTAGTAGAATCAGGTGAGTAGTAGAATCAGGTGTGGTAGCAGAATCAGGTGTGGTAGTAGAATCAGGTGAGTAGTAGAATCAGGTGTGGTAGTAGAATCAGGTGAGTACTAGAATCAGGTGTGGTAGTAGAATCAGGTGAGTAGTAGAATCAGGTGTGGCAGTAGAATCAGGTGTGGCAGTAGAATCAGGTGTGGCAGTAGAATCAGGTGAGTAGTAGAATCAGGTGTGGCAGTAGAATCAGGTGTGGTAGTAGAATCAGGTGTGGCAGTAGAATCAGGTGTGGCAGTAGAATCAGGTGTGGCAGTAGAATCAGGTGTGGCAGTAGAATCAGGTGTGGTAGTAGAATCAGGTGTGGTAGTAGAATCAGGTGTGGTAGTAGAATCAGGTGTGGCAGTAGAATCAGGTGTGGCAGTAGAATCAGGTGTGGCAGTAGAATCAGGTGTGGTAGTAGAATCAGGTGTGGTAGTAGAATCAGGTGTGGTAGTAGAATCAGGTGTGGTAGTAGAATCAGGTGTGGCAGTAGAATCAGGTGTGGCAGTAGAATCAGGTGTGGCAGTAGAATCAGGTGTGGCAGTAGAATCAGGTGTGGCAGTAGAATCAGGTGTGGTAGTAGAATCAGGTGTGGCAGTAGAATCAGGTGTGGCAGTAGAATCAGGTGTGGCAGTAGAATCAGGTGTGGCAGTAGAATCAGGTGTGGCAGTAGAATCAGGTGTGGTAGTAGAATCAGGTGTGGTAGTAGAATCAGGTGTGGTAGTAGAATCAGGTTGAGTAGTAGAATCAGGTGAGTAGTAGAAATCAGGTGAGTAGTAGAATCAGGTGTGGTAGTAGAATCAGGTGTGGTAGCACTGAACTTGAACAGAAAAGGCTGCATAACGCTGTGAAACACCTGAAGATAAATCATAGATATATTTACAAATCTGAAATTGGAAAGGTGCTCTAAACTCTTGCATACAAAACCTCAGCAACAATTGTCCTAAGTAATGCTGTACACAGCTGTCCAACTGCAGTAAAATACCACACCTGTCCTCTTTTAATAAATGGCAGTATGAACATGCAAGCAGGTGGGATAACTGTGCCGATCATGGACTTCTGTCAGCCAATTATTGTCACGCAAATATATCCTTATAAGTCTCGTACCATTATTTTACATTACATGATTTTATATAGTAAGAAGAATATAATTGAAGTTAACTTAATAAAATAGAAAGAATATTTTTCCCATTTTCGGAGTGAGTGTGGATGTGAAGCGGTTGTTGAGCGCAAAAGTGACGATTTGTTTACTAGATTTAAGAGTTATTTGGCAAGTTTAGTTTAGTGAATGATACAAACCTTACAACGTCTTAGAAATCAGAACATATATGGGCGTCACAATGCGACAATAGACTATTGACGATTTGAGAAAGTAGAGAAAAAAATAAAACTTACCTTGCCTCGGGCTGTACACCCTGTTCTCTCATCAACTGATCCAATTTCCACCTATCAGACTATACTCCAATTAATCTTGTCTTTAATAATATGTTTCATTAGTTTTGATTTAGAATGGCCCCGTTATCAAATGGACAGGATCGGGGGGCGGGGGTGGGGGCAGGGGCGGGACATGTGATCTTTATGCTCCAATAGCGAATGGAGGCTGCACACTTTCCCCATCGGTCCGTTTTTCACTGATGCCTGGTAGGCTACATTGGTTTTATAGCAGGAGATGTGCAACCAATGTTTGAAGAGCATGCTCTCACTGAGATACAGGTCATATTCCGCCCAGTAGTCTGTATGCCATGGGCTCTCCAACCCTGTTCCTGCAGATACCCAGTTCTCTGTATGCCATGGGCTCTCCAACCCTGTTCCTGCAGCTAACCTGTGCTCCGTATACCATGGGCTCTCCAACCCTGTTCCTGCAGATACCCCGTGCACCGTATGCCATGGGCTCTCCAACCCTGTTCCTGCAGATACCCCGTGCACCGTATGCCATGGGATCTCCAACCCTGTTCCTGCAGATACCCAGTACTCTGTATGCCCTGGGCTCTCCAACCCTGTTCCTGCAGATACCCAGTACTCTGTATGCCCTGGGCTCTCCAACCCTGTTCCTGCAGATACCCCGTGCTCCGTATGCCATGGGCTCTCCAACCGTATTCCTGCAGCTATCCCGTGCACCGTATGCCATGGGCTCTCCAACCCTGTTCCTGCAGATACCCCGTGCTCCGTATGCCCTGGGCTTTCCAACCCTGTTCCTGTAGGTATCCCATGCTCCGTATGGCCTGGGCTTTCCAACCCTGTTCCTGCAGATACCCTGTGCTCCGTATACCATGGGCTCTCCAACCCTGTTCCTGCAGGTATCCCATGCTCCGTATACCCTGGGCTCTCCAACCCTGTTCCTCCATCTACCCCGTGCTTCATATACCATGGGCTCTCCAACCCTGTTCCTCCACCTACCCCGTGCTTCATATACCATGGGCTCCCCAACCCTGTTCCTCCATCTACCCCGTGCTCCGTATACCCTGGGCTCTCCAACCCTGTTCCTCCATCTACCCCGTGCATCATATACCCTGGGCTCTCCAACCCTGTTCCTCCATCTACCCCGTGCTCCGTATACCCTGGGCTCTCCAACCCTGTTCCTCCATCTACCCCGTGCTTCATATACCCTGGGCTCTCCAACCCTGTTACTCCATCTACCCCGTGCTCCGTATACCCTGGGCTCTTCAACCCTGTTCCTCCATCTACCCCGTGCTTCATATACCCTGGGCTCTCCAACCCTGTTCCTCCATCTACCCCGTGCTCCGTATACCCTGGGCTCTCCAACCCTGTTCCTCCATCTACCCCGTGCTTCATATACCCTGGGCTCTCCAACCCTGTTCCTCCATCTACCCCGTGCTCCGTATACCCGGGGCTCTCCAACCCTGTTCCTCCATCTACCCCGTGCTTCATATACCCTGGGATCTCCAACCCTGTTCCTCCATCTACCCCGTGCTCCGTATACCCTGGGCCCTCCAACCCTGTTCCTCCATCTACCCCGTGCTCCGTATACCCTGGGCTCTCCAACCCTGTTCCTCCATCTACCCTGGGCTCTCCAACCCTGTTCCTCCATCTACCCCGTGCTCCGTATACCCTGGGCTCTCCAACCCTGTTCCTCCATCTACCCCGTGCTTCATCAGGGAAATTATTTGAAATCTGTTCGGAACATCGAAAGTGTTTTTTTTTGCAACTGAACATATTTAACTGTTGACAGCCCCTTGGCATGTTAGAGAAATGAATAAAGGACAGAGAGGGGAGGAGATGGAAACGGACGGTGGTGAGATAGTCTCTATAGCTAACGGTAATGTGTCACCCAATTAATTATGAAAATTAAAAAATCACTATTATTAGGCTATTGAAAAACCAAGTAGAAATTCACTGTAATTGTAGGCTACCTGTTAGCCGCCCTGCACAATCAATTAACCAACAGCCTTGGGCTCTACGTGTCTCTCCCAGACTCATGGACAGACCTGTTGGAGAGGAGAGGAGAATGAGCTAACCAGTCCATCCAGTATGAATAATAACAGAGTCCACACTCAAAGGTCATTACCTGAATTTAGGCTAGACCAACTACTATGTACCAGAGACCTCTTAATAAATCCGTAAAAAAAAAAAAATCTGCCAATGAGTAATATGTGGTAGACTATGTATTGTATGAGGCACAAACATAATTTTAATTATTTTTATTTTGTATTTTTCTCGGGGTTGGGCTCATAAGCCTATGCACAAGCTCTGATATTCTTAATATTGGGTGTTTTGAATGATTCATCACCTTACAAAACGCCGTCCATTTCGTCTTCCACAACGACCGTGTTTCAAACTCAGTTTCAACCTGCTGTTTAAACTTCTTTCTTCACATCTGTCAATCACAGCGAGGGGAGTTTTAATAGGCATGATGACACTGTTTTTGGATGATTAGTGTTGGATGTGATTTTAGATTGTTTTTGCATTGATGTCAGAGTGGTTAAATGGACAATATAGCCCTGCGTACCAGGCCATTAGGACCTGATGGAGGGACAATAGAGCCCTGAGTACCAGGCCATTAGGACCTGATGGAGGGACAATAGAGCCCTGAGTACAAGGACATTAGGACCTGATGGAGGGACAATAGAGACATGAGTACCAGGCCATTAGGACCTGATGGAGGGACAATAGAGCCCTGAGTACAAGGCCATTAGGACCTGATGGAGGGACAATAGAGCCCTGAGTACCAGGTCATTAGGACCTGATGGAGGGACAATAGAGCCCTGAGTACCAGGCCATTAGGACCTGATGGAGGGACAATAGAGCCCTGAGTACAAGGCCATTAGGACCTGATGGAGGGACAATAGAGACATGAGTACCAGGCCATTAGGACCTGATGGAGGGACAATAGAGCCCTGAGTACAAGGCCATTAGGACCTGATGGAGGGACAATAGAGCCCTGAGTACCAGGTCATTAGGACCTGATGGAGGGACAATAGAGCCCTGAATACCACGACATTAGGTCTTGATATTCATTATAGCATTTTGGGTACTAGAAAAGCATGTCCCGTGTGCATAAGAGGAGATTTCCGTGACTCAACAGTCGCATGTCATTTTACTGCAGTCATCACTCGTGACTGCCGGTGTGGCGGTGACATGGTCAACTCTACAGCCTTAGGGATTCACCCATAGATGTGGAACAGAACATAAATGTGAAGTATTGATAGAGTGTAGTACCATGTTTACTGCGTGCATTTGAATTGGCAAAGGTCGTTCCACATGGACCAGCTTGCATTTCTCCGTGACAGAGTCATTACCACCAATCCGCCATTCTGCCATATAAAGCACTGTGTCCCTAGGCAGTACTGTAGGGATGGCTTGCGTCTCACGGATGAGGGCAACGACCTCTTTCTTCCTAGAGAGTCTGAGAGCTGGTCTCTCCTCCGTTCTAACAAAGACGCATGCAGTAGGACACACCATCACACTCACTGACACTTGCCTGACACTCCACGAACTCAAAGGCTCTTTTGAAAGAGCCACCTACTTATTGAAATTAATAGAAGTGTATGTGTGTGTGTGTGTGTGTGTGTGTGTCGGTAGGGGGCTATCAAAACTATAAATTAAATAATTGTCCAACTATCCACTCCGGGAGGCCAACCCCACAGTCTTCAGATACACAGGTGGTACTCTATTAACCCTCTTCTTAAAACACTGATTTCTACAGATCATTTAAATGACCGTCGTGAAACATTCATTGAAAAAAGGGATTTTGTTTGTTTATTTCTCTTGCTTGGTTAAAATACAATAATCTAAAACAGTTGATTTGTTAAAAAACGTCACATCATCGGTCGAAAGCAAGAGGGTGAAAGCAGATAAACCGTTTATAAAATAAAATAAATCAAAACCAATCACTTTAGCAAACACAGAATCCTACTCATTACTCAGCACAACTTGGCCCAGCGTTGTCCGGGTTAGTGTTTGGCCGGGGCAGCCCGTCGTTGTAAAATAAGAATTTGTTCTTAACCCGACTTGCCTAGTTAATTAAAGGTTAAATATTTTTTTATTAATACAAATGAATAGTAAACATGCTTAATTAAATGATGTTTGTTTTGAGCCGACTTCACATACAGACAGAACGGGCACCTGGCTCACTTCAGAGAGGCAGCCCGGTTCCAAATCAAATGCAATCAAATTAAAATTAAAACAAAAATGCAATACAATTTTATTGGTCTCGTTTAGCAGATGTTATTGCGGGTGTAGCGAAACGATTGTGTTTCTAGCTTCGACAGTAATGTCTAACAAGTAATATCTTAACAGTTTTACAGCATATACCCAATACACACGTAAATCTAGGTAAGGAATGAATTAAGACTATATACATATGGACGAGCGATGTCAGAGCAGAACGGACTAAGTTTGACCTCTGTCATTGCCAACAAAGGGTATATAACAAAGTATTGAGATAAACTTTTGTTATTGACCAAACACTTATTTTCCATCATAATTTGCAAATAATTTCTTTAAAAATCCTACAATGTGATTTTCTGGATTTTTTTTTCTCATTTTGTCTGTCATAGTTGAAGTGTACCTATGATGAAAATTACAGGCCTCTCTCATCTTTTTAAGTGGGAGAACTTGCACAATTGGTGGCTGACTAAATCATTTTTTGCCCCACTGTACATATGGACGAGCGATGTCGGAGCAGAACGTACTAAGATACAGTAGAATAGTATAGAATACAGTATATACACTACATATGAGACGAGTAATGCCAGATATGTAAACCTTGTTGAAGTGACTAGTGTTTCATTCCCTAAAGTGGTCAGTGATTTCTTGTCTATGCCTACAGGCAGCAGCCTCTAATGTGCTAGTGATGGCTGTTTAACAGTCTGATGGCCTTGAGATAGAAACTGTCTTTCAGGTAGTGCAGAACACACATGTTATACACGGGCAAAGATTAATCGAACCCTCTCAATGATTCTGACTACTGTTTACCCAGTACCCACACCCCCTGACTACTGTTTACCCAGTACCCACACCCCCTGACTACTGTTTACCCGAGTGCACCGTGTGCAGTACCCACACCACCTGACTACTGTTTACCCGAGTGCACCGTGTGCAGTACCCACACCTCCTGACTACTGTTTACCCGAGTGCACCGTGTGCAGTACCCACACCTCCTGACTACTGTTTACCCGAGTGCACCGTGTGCAGTACCCACACCCCCTGACTACTGTTTACCCAGTACCCACACCCCCTGACTACTGTTTACCCAGTACCCACACCCCCTTGACTACTGTTTACCCAGTACCCACACCCCCTGACTACTGTTTACCTGAGTGCACCGTGTGCAGTACCCACACCTCCTGACTACTGTTTACCCGAGTGCACCGTGTGCAGTACCCACACCCCCTGACTACTGTTTACCCAGTACCCACACCCCCTGACTACTGTTTACCCAAGTGCACCGTGTGCAGTACCCACACCACCTGACTACTGTTTACCTGTGTGCAGTACCCACACCTCCTGACTACTGTTTACCCAAGTGCACCGTGTGCAGTACCCACACCACCTGACTACTGTTTACCCAGTACCCACACCTCCTGACTACTGTTTACCCAGTACCCACACCTCCTGACTACTGTTTACCCGAGTGCACCGTGTGCAGTACCCACACCCCCTGACTACTGTTTACCCAGTACCCACACCCCCTGACTACTGTTTACCCAGTACCCACACCCCCTTGACTACTGTTTACCCAGTACCCACACCCCCTGACTACTGTTTACCTGAGTGCACCGTGTGCAGTACCCACACCTCCTGACTACTGTTTACCCGAGTGCACCGTGTGCAGTACCCACACCCCCTGATTACTGTTTACCCAGTACCCACAACCCCTGACTACTGTTTACCCAGTTCCCACACCCCCTTGACTACTGTTTACCCAGTACCCACACACCCTGACTACTGTTTACCTGAGTGCACTGTGTGCAGTACCCACACCCCCTGACTACTGTTTACCCGAGTGCACCGTGTGCAGTACCCACACCACCTGACTACTGTTTACCTAAGTGCAGTTACCACACACCTGACTACTGTTTACCCAGTACCCACACCCCTGACTACTGTTTACCCAGTACCCACACCCCTGACTACTGTTTACCCAGTACCCACACCCCTGACTACTGTTTACCCAGTACCCACACCCCCTGACTACTGTTTACCCAGTACCCACACCCCCTGACTACTGTTTACCCAGTACCCACACCCCCTGACTACTATTTACTTGTTGGTGAGAACACACTGAAAAGTAACTTGGCACAGTGTTAACCAGGTAGGCCAGTTAAGAACAAGTTCTCATTTACAACTGTGACCTGGCCAAGATAAAGCAAAGCAGTGAGACACATACAACGACACAGAGTTACACATAAACAAAAGTACAGTCAATAACACAATAGAAAATAGAAAAATCTATGTACAGTGTGCAAATGTAGCAGAGTAAGCCCTATCCATTTGTGTCATGCAGCTATACACACAATGATGTTTACAATAACCCTCACAGCACACAGATAGGACTGACATGCTGTTCAAACGCATCTTCATGTATTGTGTGCTTTTTCCCGACTAAGATTGGATGATGGCTGCTCTGATATTTACTCCGCTGTTGCTAGGACACTCCCTTTCATCATTTTAACCGAGCCCACCGATTGGCTGCCGGCGATGTTGCATCTCCTGTTCTTCCCATAGAAACACGCCCGTCTGTATCTCTCCCTCTATCCATCCTCTCTTTCTCTGTTTCATTCTTTCTCTATCTAAATCCCTCTCCTTTCTTTTCCCTGTCTTTCTGTCATTCTCTCTCTGTCTCTTTTCCATCTGTCTGTCTGTCTGTCATTCTCTCTCTGTCTCTTTTCCATCTTTCCGTCGTCCATCCGTCCGTCCGCCCATCCAATCATTTTCCCCCATACAGTCAAATTCGGACCTAGAAGCACAAGCTTTTCGCTACACTCGCAATAACATGTGACCAACAAAACGTGATTTGATTTAAGTTACAAAATGGTGACGGACACATTATATTAGCCTCGTATGAACTTAAATTCAGTTTCGCTACACGTGGTACGAGGCTAAGATTATGTAGAAGCAACTTCTATCTCCTCTGCAGATATAAACTTACAGTAGTACAATATACTGTATCATTGCAGATATGAGTCTACTGTCTGTTTAAGATACAGTACCTCATTATGCTTGCTTAGCTGTGTCATAACTGTTATGTTTGATGAGGCAGAAGTAAGGCATGGAGGGAGGGAGCGAGAGAGAGAGAGAGAGAGGGGAAGGGAGGGAGAGAGAGAGAGAGAGAGAGGCAGAGAGAGAGAGAGAGAGAGAGAGGCAGAAAGAGAGAGAGAGGCAGAGAAAGAGAGAGAGGCAGAGAGAGAGGCAGAGAGAGAGAGAGAGAGAGGTATAAAGAGAGAGAGAGGGAGGCAGAGAAAGAGAGAGGCAGAGAAATAGAGAGAGGCAGAGAAAGAGAGAGGCAGAGAAAGAGGCAAAGAGAGAGAGAGAGAGAGGTATAAAGAGAGAGAGAGGCAGAGAAAGAGAGAGGCAGAGAAAGAGAGAGAGGCAGAGAAAGAGAGAGAGGCAGAGAAAGAGAGAGGCAGAGAAAGAGAGAGAGGCAGAGAGAGAGAGGCAGAGAGAGAGAGAGAGAGAGAGAGAGAGAGAGAGAGAGAGAGAGGCAGAGAGAGAGATATTGTCCAGAGAGGGTTGGTTGATATAGCATATCTCAGCCTTTGTCTTTCTCACCCCCCCCCCCTATCTTTCTGCATCTGTCCATCTAATGCTCTCACTCTCTCTGTCTGTCTCTTTGTATCTCCGTCTCTCTCTCCCCCCCCCCCCCCCCCCACTCTCTCTCGCTCCCTCAATTCAATTCAAAATGCTTTATTGGCATGAGAAACACATGTTTACAAAGCAAGTAAAATAGATAAGAAATAAAAAGTGAAACAATAACATTTTTACAATAAACATTACACTCGCAAGAGTTTCAAAGGAAAAGAGACATTTCAAATGTCATGTCTATACTACAGTGCCTTGCGAAAGTATTCGGCCCCCTTGAACTTTGCGACCTTTTGCCACATTTCAGGCTTCAAACATAAAGATATAAAACTGTATTTTTTTTGTGAAGAATCAACAACAAGTGGGACACAATCATGAAGTGGAACGACATTTATTGGATATTTCAAACTTTTTTAACAAATCAAAAACTGAAAAATTGGGCGTGCAAAATTATTCTTCTATTCCCTAAGCAGGACCAGCTTGCAAAGGGGACTCCAGCTTCATCTCTCTGTAGGTGCTTTGTTATGTTGGTTTTCTGTATGTATTTTTACAATTTTGTGATATCCAATTGCGATCTTGTCTGATTGCTGCAACTCCCCAATGGGCTCGGGAGAGGCGTCCTCCGAAACATGCCGTGCTCCTTATAACACCCGCTCGCTTAACCCGGAAGCCAGCCGCACCTGCGTCGAAATTAAACACTGTTCAACTGACAACCGAAGTCAGCCTGCAGGCGCCCGGCCCACCACAAGGAGTCACTAGAGAGCGATGAGCCAAGTAAAGACCCCAAACCCTCCCCTAACCCGGACAAGGCTGGGCCAAACCCTCCCCTAACCCGGACAAGGCTCGGCCAAACCCTCCCCTAACCCGGACAAGGCTGGGCCAAACCCTCCCCTAACCCGGACAAGGCTGGGCCAAACCCTCCCTTACCCGGACAAGGCTGGGCCAAACCCTCCCCTAATCCGGACAAGGCTGGGCCAATGGTGTGCCGCCCCATGGTTTTCCCGATCAAGGCCGGTGGTGACAAAGCCTGGAATCGAACCTGGGTCTGTAGTGACTCCTCTTCTCTCAGCCTTAGACCGCTGTTCCACTCGGGAAGCCAGTGACAGATTTCTATCTCTCTCTCTGTGTCTCTTCTCCCTCCCTCCCTCTCCCTCCCTCCCTCCCTCCCTCCCTCACTCTCCCTCCCTCCCTCACTCTCTCTCCCTCCCTCACTCTCTCTCCCTCCCTCACTCCCCCTCCCTCCCTCCCTCCCTCCCTCCCTCCCTCCCTCCCTCCCTCCCTCCCTCCCTCCCTCTCTTTCTCTGTCCATAGTTTACAGACAGAGCAACATAGGACAAGCAAGACATAGCATACAGACAGAGCAACATAGAACAAAAAAGCAACAAGACAAAATTCATAAAAGCAACAAAGTGTTTCCACACCTCACAAGCTACAGACAAACAGACAACATGGAAAGCGGCAACACACAGCTAGGGACCATGTTCACAAATCTTTAGCCATGTATTCATACATGTGTGGACAACCCCTTTGTTGCCTAATGGTTACATGTAAGTGAGGAAGGAAGGGGGGGATGAGGAAGGGGGAGGAGGTGAGGGGAGGAGGGGGAGGAAGTGAAGGAGGAAGGGGGAGGAAGTGAAGAAGGAAGGGGGGAGGAAGTGAAGAAGGAAGGGGGGAGGAAGTGAAGAAGGAAGGGGGGTGAGGAAGGGGGGAGGAAGTGAGGAAGGGGGAGGAGGAGGTGAGGTAGGGGGGAGGGGGGAGGAGGTGAGGTAGGGGGGAGGGGGGAGAAGGTGCGGAAGGGGGGAGGAGGTGAGGAAGGGGGAGGAGGTGGGGAAGGGGACCAGTGCTGTAGTGTCACTGGTAACCTCTCAGATAGTGTTCTCTGTAGCCTGTTAGTTAGTGTGTGTGAGAGAGAGAGAGAGAGAGAGAGAGAGAGAGAGAGAGAGAGAGAGAGAGAGAGAGAGAGAGAGAGAGAGAGAGAGAGAGAGAGAGATGATTTCCTCTGATCTTCAATAAGGAGAGAATGACCTACGGTGACAATGTGTTCCATATCAACAGTGAACTATGTAACAGCCTGAGTATGACAGATATTAGGTGCCATCCACACATCCCATTGTGTGACAGTTCAGACGTCTCCTGTCTTTAATTCATTAATTCCCTCATTCCCTGTTTTAATTGGCTTATTGAGTAGAATGTGGTGTATTTTGTGACGTGAGATTCATTGAAACTCTAATCAGATACATTATTTATTTGTCACATTGTCCTGACCGTAGATTGACCGTAGATTGACCGTAGATTGACCGTAGATTGACCGTAGATTGACCGTAGATTGACCGTAGATTGACCGTAGATTGCATTGTATGTTTATATTTTTAGTTTGGTCAGGGTGTGGGTGGGTATTCTATGTTGTAGTTCTAGGTTTTCTATTTCTATGTGTTTGGCCTGATATGGTTCTCAATCAGAGGCAGCTGTCTATCGTTGTCTCTGATTGAGAACCATACTTAGGTAGTCTGTTTTCCCATTTTGAGTTGTGGGTGATTATTTTCTGTTGTGCCTTTTGTTATTTTATCTTTTATTTTATTTTATTCTATTTAATAAAATGCCGAACACGTCCCACGCTGCACCTTGGTCCTCACCTTCTTCCACCAACTACAACCGTTACACACATGGGCTGAATACAACGGGACTTAACCGTGAAATGCTTGACATGATCAATAATAGTAATACAAATATCAAATAAAATGTATTTATTGGATTAGATCAATCAATCAAATGTATTTATAAAGCCCTTCGTACATCAGCTGATATCTCAAAGTGCTGTACAGAAACCCAGCCTAAAACCCCAAACAGCAAGCAATGCAGGTGTAGAAGCACGGTGGCTAGGAAAAACTCCCTAGAAAGGCCAAAACCTAGGAAGAATCCTAGAGAGGAACCAGGCTCTGAGGGGTGGCCAGTCCTCTTCTGGCTGTGCCGGGTGGCCAAGATGTTCAAATATTCATAGATGACCAGCAGGGTCAGATAATAATAATCACAGTAGTTGTCGAGGGTGCAACAGGTCAGCACCTCAGGAGTAAATGTCAGTTGGCTTTTCATAGCCGATCATTTAGAGTATCTCTACCACTTCTGCTGTCTCTAGAGAGTTGAAAACAGCAGGTCTGGGACAGGTAGCACATCCGGTGAACAGGTCAGATAGGTTTCATAGCCGATCAATAATATATCAAATACAACAAGAATCAATACTCTGAACGATATTCAGACCCCTTGACATTTTGTTACGTTACAGTCTTATTCTAAAATTACTATATTTATGTTTTTTTTCTCATCAATCTACTCACAATAATGACAAAGCAAAAACAGGTTTTTCCCCAAAAAATTGCAAATGTATTAAATATACAAAATAAAATACCTTATTTACATAAGTATTCAGACCCTTTGCTATGAGACTCGAAACTGAGATACTTGTGATGTTTCTACAATTTGATTGGAATCCACTTGTGGAAAATTAAATTGATTTGACATGATTTGGAAAGGCACACACATGTCTATATAAGGTCCCACAGTTGACAGCGCATGTCAGAGCAAATACCAAGTCATGAGGTCAAAGGAATTGTCCATATAGCTCCGAGACAGGATTGTGTCAATGCACAGATCCATCATTCTTAAATTGAAGAAGTTTGGAACCACCAAGACTCATCCTTGAGCTGGCCGGCCAAGCAGGGAAGTGACCAAGAACCCGATGGTCACACTGACAGAGCTCCAGAGTTCCTCTGTGGAGATGTGGGAACCTTCCAGAAGGACAACCATCTCTGCAGCACTCCACCAATCAGGCCTTTATGGTCGAGTGGCCAGACGGATGCAACTCCTCAGTAAAAGGCACATGACAGCCCACTTGGAGTTTGCCAAAAGGCACCTAAAGGACTCTCAGACCATGAGAAACAAGATTCTCTGGTCTGTTGAAATCAAGATTGAACTCTTTGGCCGGAATGCCAAGCGTCACATCTTGAGGAAAACAAGCCCCGCTCATCACATGGCCAATACCATCACTACAGTGAAGCATGGTGGTGGCAGCATCGTGTTGTGGGGATGTTTTAGTCAAGATCGAGGGAAAGATGAACAGAGCAAAGTACAGAGAGATCCTTGATGAAAACCTGCTCCAGAGAGGTTAGGACCTCAGACTGGGGTGAAGGTTCACCTTCCAACAGGACAATGACCCTAAGCACACAGCCAAGACAACACAGGAGTGGCTTTGGGTCAAGTCTCTGAATGTCCTTGAGTGACCCAGCCAAAGCCCGGACTTCAACACACTTCAACCTGATTGAACATCTCTGGAGAGATGGAGCAACGTTCCCCATCCAACCTGACAGAGCTTGAGAGGATCTGCAGAGAATAATGGGAAAAACTCCCCAAATACAGGTGTGCCAAGCTAATAACGTCGTACCCAAGAAGACTCAAGGCTGTAATCACCGCCAAAGGTGCTTCAACAAAGTTCTGAGTGATCTACTTATGTAAATGTAATATTTCAGTTTTCATATTTGTGTCTGAGTTTTACTAATCCTAGTAACACATACCGCTGTTGTTGTTTATGTTTGTTGTTGTTTATGTTTGTTGTTGTTGTTTTAGAAAGTCAGAGTCCACAGATTAGAAAGCTAAACGTCTGGACTGGAACAACAAAATGAAGGAAAAAACGATTTTCTATCCTTCAGTAAAATCTTTGCAGTCACATTGAGATTGACAAGTGAGTCCTGGGAATGAGTGTGCAAATTTGAGTGTGTATGATCGTGTGTGTGTGTGTGTGTGTGTGTGTGTGTGTGTGTGTGTGTGTGTGTGTGTGTGTGTGTGTGTGCACGTGGTGGTGAGGGGCTTAGAGGGGTCAGTATTGGGGAGGATGGACATTCCATTAGGTAGAGAGACACACACAGAGACAGAGAGAGATAGAGAGACAGAGAGAGAGACACAAACACAGAGAGAGAGAGAGAGAGCAGACGGATGTGAAGTTATATCAGACAGAACCAATTAGGTGAGGTAGTAGTGCGACTGGCTGGTATTAATGGGGTAACTTTCCCTAAGACTCTTCTCACAAGCCATCTTTACAGATAGATTACATCAGCAATCAGGCTCTTTAATTTATAATACTCTTCCATAACCCAATAGAAATCCATCATTAAAACTTTGAGTTGGTTAACTTTGTTCTCCATGCCAGAGGTTCAGATAGCTACTCTGACGTGTTATCTCGCAGTCAATGTTTGGTGACAGTCCCAACGTACTAGAGTCCAATTAGCCGTAGTTAGTGTCTTCGTTAGAACAGTCATACGTGAAACTATGTCCATCGGAAGATACAGAGAGTCCTGACCAACAGTTACCACCTCTCTCTCTCTCTCCGTCTCCAAATTCTGTCAAGGCAGGACACTGACTAGAGAGCTCGCGTACACACACTTCTGCAGAAAGTGCATGAGAAACACACAGAGGCCTAGACACACACACACACACACACACACACACACACACACACACACACACACACACACACACACACACACACACACACACACACACACACACACACACACACACACACACACACACACACACACACACACACACACACCACACACACACACACTCATGCAGAGCACACAAATATGAATGCAGACAGTTGAGAGAGTGGTTGAGTGGAGTATAATAACAGAGACGTACAGTTTCTGAGAATCTCATGTCACTGATCAACTTCCTGATTCTACAGAAAACAGCTAAAACCCTAAATAACTACAGGCCCAAATACAGTATGTCTCCATTTCAAGAAGTCAGACAATACCTCCCCTAGAGACAATACCTCCCCTAGAGACAATACCTCCCCTAGAGACAATATCTCCCCTAGAGACAATACATCCCCTAGAGACAATACCTCCCCTAGAGACAATACCTCCCCCCTAGAGACAATACCTCCCCTAGAGACAATATCTCCCCTAGAGATAATACCTCCCCTAGAGACAATATCTCCCCTAGAGACAATATCTCCCCTAGAGACAATACATCCCCTAGAGACAATACCTCCCCTAGAGACAATACCTCCCCTAGAGACAATACCTCCCCTAGAGACAATATCTCCCCTAGAGACAATACATCCCCTAGAGACAATACCTCCCCTAGAGACAATACCTCCCCCCTAGAGACAATACCTCCCCTAGAGACAATATCTCCCCTAGAGACAATACCTCCCCTAGAGACAATATCTCCCCTAGAGACAATACCTCCCCTAGAGACAATACCTCCCCCCTAGAGACAATACCTCCCCTAGAGACAATATCTCCCCTAGAGATAATACCTCCCCTAGAGACAATACCTCCCCTAGAGACAATACCTCCCCTAGAGACAATACATCCCCTAGAGACAATATCTACCCTAGAGATAACACCTCCCCTAGAGACAATACCTCCCCCCTAGAGATAACACCTCTCCTAGAGATAACACCTCCCTTAGAGATAATACCTCCCCTAGAGATAACACCTCTAGAGACACTGATCTAAGGTCTGTTTTACAGTAACATCTTGTAACCAGAGTAGTTATGTTGATCATGCTCAGTTTTAAACAACCCACCAGCACCACCGCCTTTACCTAACAGCAACTTCAAAGCAGAATAACCCTAGAAGTACTGATAGGGAATAACAGTGATATGACAGCAGAATAACCCTGATAGGGAATAACAGTGATATGACAGCAGAATAACCCTGATAGGGAATAACAGTGATATGACAGCAGAATAACCCTAGAAGTACTGATAGGGAATAACAGTGATATGACAGCAGAATAACCCTGATAGGGAATAACAGTGATATGATAGCAGAATAACCCTAGAAGTACTGATAGGGAATAACAGTGATATGATAGCAGAATAACCCTAGAAGTACTGATAGGGAATAACAGTGATATGACAGCAGAATAACCCTAGAAGTACTGATAGGGAATAACAGTGATATGATAGCAGAATAACCCTAGAAATACTGATAGGGATTAACAGTGATATGACAGCAGAATAACCCTGATAGGGAATAACAGTGATATGACAGCAGAATAACCCTAGAAGTACTGATAGAGAATAACAGTGATATGATAGCAGAATAACCCTAGAAGTACTGATAGGGAATAACAGTGATATGACAGCAGAATAACCCTGATAGGGAATAACAGTGATATGACAGCAGAATAACCCTAGAAGTACTGATAGGGAATAACAGTGATATGACAGCAGAATAACCCTGATAGGGAATAACAGTGATATGATAGCAGAATAACCCTAGAAGTACTGATAGGGAATAACAGTGATATGATAGCAGAATAACCCTAGAAGTACTGATAGGGAATAACAGTGATATGACAGCAGAATAACCCTAGAAGTACTGATAGGGAATAACAGTGATATGACATGACGGGTTAGGAGACATGTAAAATAGTCCTTTCTTTCACCTGTCCAAGGAAGGAAGGAAGGAAGGAAGGAAGGAAGGAAGGAAGGAAGGAAGGAAGGAAGGAAGGAAGGAAGGAAGGAAGGAAGGAAGGACTGTCTCTTTTCTGGAAAGCATGGGATTAGATCATTTGATTATCTTTGATCTGGTCTCCGTGGGGTTGCTACGGATAGCGTGCCTATAGGCTATCAGTCAGATCAATCCACTGGTCGCGTGGAGAGAGAGAGACACAGGAACACATAGAAAAGAAGAAGAGATTAAAGGGAAGAGTGCCAGAGAGGGGAGAGCTGGGAAACCAAACAGATAGAGGAAGTAGAGAATAGAGAGCAGAGAGGGGAGAGCTGGGAAACCAAACAGATAGAGGAAGTAGAGAATAGAGGGTCAGAGAGGGGAGAGCTGGGAAACCAAACAGATAGAGGAAGTAGAGAATAGAGGGTCAGAGAGGGGAGAGCTGGGAAACCAAACAGATAGAGGAAGTAGAGAATAGAGGGTCAGAGAGGGGAGAGCTGGGAAACCAAAGAGATAGAGGAAGTAGAGAATAGAGGGTCAGAGAGGGGAGAGCTGGGAGAGCTGGGAAACCAAACAGATAGAGGAAGTAGAGAATAGAGGGTCAGAGAGGGGAGAGCTTGGAAACCAAACAGATAGAGGAAGTAGAGAATAGAGGGTCAGAGAGGAGAGAGCTGGGAAACCAAACAGATAGAGGAAGTAGAGAATAGAGAGCAGAGAGGGGAGAGCTGGGAAACCAAACAGATAGAGGAAGTAGAGAATAGAGGGTCAGAGAGGGGAGAGCTGGGAAAGAAAACAGATAGAGGAAGTAGAGAATAGAGGGTCAGAGAGGGGAGAGCTGGGAAACCAAACAGATAGAGGAAGTAGAGAATAGAGGGTCAGAGAGGAGAGAGCTGGGAAACCAAACAGATAGAGGAAGTAGAGAATAGAGGGTCAGAGAGGGGAGAGCTGGGAAACCAAACAGATAGAGGAAGTAGAGAATAGAGGGTCAGAGAGGGGAGAGCTGGGAAACCAAACAGATAGAGGAAGTAGAGAATAGAGGGTCAGAGAGGGGAGAGCTGGGAAACCAAACAGATAGAGGAAGTAGAGAATAGAGGGTCAGAGAGGGGAGAGCTGGGAAACCAAACAGATAGAGGAAGTAGAGAATAAAGGGTCAGAGAGGGGAGAGCTGGGAGAATTGGGAAACCAAACAGATAGAGGAAGTAGAGAATAGAGGGTCAGAGAGGGGAGAGCTGGGAAACCAAACAGATAGAGGAAGTAGAGAATAGAGGGTCAGAGAGGGGAGAGCTGGGAAACCAAACAGATAGAGGAAGTAGAGAATAGAGAGCAGAGAGGGGAGAGCTGGGAGAGCTGGGAAACCAAACAGATAGAGGAAGTAGAGAATAGAGGGTCAGAGAGGGGAGAGCTGGGAAACCAAACAGATAGAGGAAGTAGAGAATAGAGGGTCAGAGAGGGGAGAGCTGGGAAACCAAACAGATAGAGGAAGTAGAGAATAGAGGGTCAGAGAGGGGAGAGCTGGGAGAGCTGGGAAACCAAACAGAGAGAGGAAGTAGAGAATAGAGGGTCAGAGAGGGGAGAGCTGGGAAACCAAACAGAGAGAGGAAGTAGAGAATAGAGGGCCAGAGAGGGGAGATCTGGGAAACCAAACAGATAGAGGAAGTAGAGAATAGAGGGTCAGAGAGGGGAGAGCTGGGAGAGCTGGGAAACCAAACAGATAGAGGAAGTAGAGAATAGAGGGTCAGAGAGGGGAGAGCTGGGAAACCAAACAGATAGAGGAAGTAGAGAATAGAGGGTCAGAGAGGGGAGAGCTGGGAGAGCTGGGAAACCAAACAGAGAGAGGAAGTAGAGAATAGAGGGTCAGAGAGGGGAGAGCTGGGAAACCAAACAGATAGAGGAAGTAGAGAATAGAGGGCCAGAGAGGGGAGAGCTGGGAGAGCTGGGAAACCAAACAGATAGAGGAAGTAGAGAATAGAGGGCCAGAGCTGGGAGAGCTGGGAAACCAAACAGATAGAGGAAGTAGAGAATAGAGGGCCAGAGAGGGGAGAGCTGGGAGAGCTGGGAAACCAAACAGATAGAGGAAGTAGAGAATAGAGTGCCAGAGAGGGGAGAGCTGGGAGAGCTGGGAAACCAAACAGAGAGAGGAAGTAGAGAATAGAGGGTCAGAGAGGGGAGAGCTGGGAAACCAAGCAGATAGAGGAAGTAGAGAATAGAGGGTCAGAGAGGGGAGAGCTGGGAAACCAAACAGAGAGAGGAAGTAGAGAACAGAGGGTTAGAGAGGGAGAAAGAATGAAAGACAGAGTTTGCATCCCAAATTGCACCCAATTCCCTACATAGTGCACTACATTTTACCTCGGTCTGCAGGGCTCTGGTCAAAAGTGGTGCACTATTAGGAGAATCGGATGCCATTTGGGATGTAGATATGAGACTGACTTATTCTCATTATTATCTGATGAATAATGAAGACAGAGAAGAGATTGTGTCTAGATAACAACCTAATCACTGCACTAGATTGGTCTACAAAAGCTGTGTTTAAACCCAAATGCTGTTTTACAAATCCGACCCAGGGCCCAAACAAATATAATTGAGTGAATTAGAACCCTTTGGATCAGATTATAAATAAAGTCAATCTTTTTCCGTTCATCTTCATCCACATGAGTCAAAACAAAGATGGCTTCCTCAAAACACATTATGACCAACTTCTCGTTTCAAATACACATTTCCCTCTTTGCATCTGGTTTGGGTGACAGTGAGAGTGTCAGCATCACTTGAAGACAGGTTTCACTCAACTAGCCGTTGGCACGGGAGTGCTTTACGGGGTATTTGGTGTGACACCACTGATGAGACCATTTGTGATGACGCGACGGAGGGGACTGTATTTGACGTGACACCACTGATGAGACTATTTGTCGTGACGCGACGGAGGGGACTGTATTTGGCGTGACACCACCGATGAGACTATTCGTCAGAACGCGGAGGATGGGACTGTATTTGGTGTGACACCACCGAGGAGACTATGCGTTACGACACGACCGAGGGGGACTGTATTTGGCGTGACACCACCGATGAGACTATTCCTCATGAAGTGACCGGGGGGACTGTATTTGGCGTGACACCACCGATGAGACTATTCCTCATGAAGTGACCGGGGGGACTGTATTTGGCGTGACACCACTAGTGGTCCAGCTCCTCTCTCCTTTTCTCCAGTCTATCTATCGCCAACGCCGCTCCGCTATTCCAGGGGATGGAGACTGGCAGCCATACCCTCTTCGCCTCCCCATACCCTCTTCGCCTC
>NC_092164.1:67032694-67145194 GCF_045791955.1 Oncorhynchus clarkii lewisi
CCCATACCCTCTTACCCTCCCCATACCCTCTTCCCCTCCCCATACCCTCTTACCCTCCCCATACCCTCGTCCCCTCCCCATACCCTCTCCCCCTCCCCATACCCTCTTACCCTCCTCCCTTTTTTTTTCAGTGTTTGATCAGTCAAATTGGTGCCCACCCACGCACACACACACATACACATACACCTGTATACACACACACACACACACACACACACACACACACACACACACACACACACACACACACACACACACACACACACACACACACACACACACGTCACTACAAAGGGGAATAATGCTCATTTGAGAAGCAGCACATACAGTATAGTAGAGACTTGGACCCCTGGTCTATGGAGAATGAGTGACCTTCAAAGAGCTGGATATAGCTTCTAGGTTACACAGTATCAGGCCTCTAAATGAAACATTTTTGAAACCTTTTTTTAATTTTACCTTTATTTAACTAGTCAGTTAAGAACAAATTCTTATTTTCAATGACGGTATGTGTGTGCGCGTGTGTGTGCGTGTTCAGGGGCAGAACAACAGATTTGTACCTTGTCAGCTCGGGGGTTTGAACTTGCAACCTTCCTAGTCCAACGCTCTAACCACTAGGCTACCCTGTCGCACCTTAAAAAAAGTTAGGAGCACAACAGGAAATTTAGGAGCACCAGAATATATATAAATTTATTTTTTATTGATTGAGATACAACCTATATTGGGCCTATATGAGAATAATGAATTTAATTAATACATTTTTATTTAATTAATATATATTAATAATAAATTAAAACTACTTTTGAAGCACATGTTGTTTCCCTAGAAAATAATATGTAACATTGTAAATACATGAGTTTTATTATAAAGGAATAACATTACCTGTCATTGAAATTACAAAAAAAGCACTATTTTCCTATTGAGATGAATTACGTTTGAAATGGTACACTGTCTCTTTAAAAAAAACGTCAGGTTTGTGACGACAACATGCTAGTGATTCTCTCATTCATTCGGTGTTTTTGATCATTGTTCTCCCGAAGAAGAAGCTGTCCTTTTCTTTCCGTGGCCCAGATGTTTCGATATACTGGTAGAGTTACCTGGGCCCAGTTTCCCGATAGCAATGGACCTTAGGCTTACATGTGTTTTAACGAAGCAAGTGTAAAAATAAGGGCCAACAATGTTACACCCGTTTCCCAAAACACCACGCAGTGCACTTGTTACAAAGTGAAACTAAACTGTGACTTTATAGGAGCAGTCCCGTGCTGAAAATAATTACAGAAAATAGGCCAGAAAGCTCGATGTAGCACTTAAACGAATTATGGATATTTATTTTCAGCTTTTTTTTTTACAGACAGACAGACACAAAGACGTGTAGACAGAGTGGGAGATGAGGTTTACAGGGGACAGAGGGAGCCTTGGGGGAGAGCTGCCTTCATTGAGTGAGTCTGTCAGATCCACTCAGACTGAACTCTAAGACATGTACGCACACACACACATTCACACACCCCCCCACACACACACACACACACACACACAACCCCCCCACACACGCAAGCACACACACACACACACACACACCCCCAACCCCCCCACACACACATACACACCCCCCCCACCCACCCACACACACACGCACGCACACTCACACACACACACACCCACACACACAACCCCCCCACACACATACACCCCCCCACACACACACATACACCCCCCCCACACACACACACACACACGCACAAACACACGCACTCTGACCCATATGAACTAGTGTTGTAAGCTATAAGAACAAAGGGTAGAGTCTGTCTGTAGAGTAATGTGGGTCTGTCTGTCTGTAGTGTAATGTGGGTCTGTCTGTCTGTAGAGTAATGTGGGTCTGTCTGTCTGTAGAGTAATATGGGTCTGTCTGTAGAGTAATGTGGGTCTGTCTGTAGAGTAATGTGGGTCTGTCTGTCTGTAGAGTAACGTGGGTCTGTCTGTCTGTAGTGTAATGTGGGTCTGTCTGTCTGTAGTGTAATGTGGGTCTGTCTGTCTGTAGAGTAATGTGGGTCTGTCTGTCTGTAGAGTAACGTGGGTCTGTCTGTCTGTAGAGTAATGTGGGTCTGTCTGTAGAGTAATGTGGGTCTGTCTGTAGAGTAATGTGGGTCTGTCTGTCTGTAGAGTAATGTGGGTCTGTCTGTCTGTAGAGTAATGTGGGTCTGTCTGTCTGTAGAGTAATGTGGGTCTGTCTGTAGAGTAATGTGGGTCTGTCTGTAGAGTAATGTGGGTCTGTCTGTCTGTAGCGTAATGTGGGTCTGTCTGTCTGTAGTGTAATGTGGGTCTGTCTGTCTGTAGTGTAATGTGGGTCTGTCTGTCTGTAGTGTAATGTGGGTCTGTCTGTCTGTAGTGTAATGTGGGTCTGTCTGTCTGTAGAGTAATGTGGGTCTGTCTGTCTGTAGAGTAATGTGGGTCTGTCTGTAGAGTAATGTGGGTCTGTCTATAGAGTAATGTGGGTCTGTCTGTCTGTAGAGTAATGTGGGTCTGTCTGTAGAGTAATGTGGGTCTGTCTGTAGAGTAATGTGGGTCTGTCTGTAGAGTAATGTGGGTCTGTCTGTAGAGTAATGTGGGTCTGTCTGTAGAGTAATGTGGGTCTGTCTGTAGAGTAATGTGGGTCTGTCTGTAGAGTAATGTGGGTCTGTCTGTAGAGTAATGTGGGTCTGTCTGTAGAGTAATGTGGGTCTGTCTGTAGAGTAATGTGGGTCTGTCTGTAGAGTAATGTGGGTCTGTCTGTAGAGTAATGTGGGTCTGTCTGTCTGTCTGTAGAGTAATGTGGGTCTGTCTGTAGAGTAATGTGGGTCTGTCTGTAGAGTAATGTGGGTCTGTCTGTAGAGTAATGTGGGTCTGTCTGTAGAGTAATATGGGTCTGTCTGTAAAGTAATGTGGGTGTGTCTGTCTGTAGAGTAATGTGGGTCTGTCTGTCTGCAGTGTAATGTGGGTCTGTCTGTCTGTAGAGTAATGTGGGTCTGTCTGTAGAGCAATGTGGGTCTGTCTGTAGAGTAATGTGGGTCTGTCTGTAGAGTAATGTGGGTATGTCTGTCTGTAGAGTAATGTGGGTCTGTCTGTCTGTAGCGTAATGTGGGTCTGTCTGTCTGCAGTGTAATGTGGGTTTGTCTGTCTGTAGAGTAATGTGGGTCTGTCTGTAGAGTAATGTGGGTCTGTCTGTAGAGTAATGTGGGTATGTCTGTCTGTAGAGTAATGTGGGTCTGTCTGTAGAGTAATGTGGGTCTGTCTGTCTGCAGTGTAATGTGGGTCTGTCTGTCTGTAGAGTAATGTGGGTCTGTCTGTAGAGTAATGTGGGTCTGTCTGTCTGTAGTGTAATGTGGGTCTGTCTGTATGTAGAGTAATGTGGGTCTGTCTGTAGAGTAACGTGGGTCTGTCTGTCTGTAGTGTAATGTGGGTCTGTCTGTATGTAGAGTCATGTGGGTCTGTCTGTCTGTAGTGTAATGTGGGTCTGTCTGTCTGTAGAGTAATGTGGGTCTGTCTGTAGAGTAATGTGGGTCTGTCTGTAGAGTAATGTGGGTCTGTCTGTAGAGTAATGTGGGTATGTCTGTCTGTAGAGTAATGTGGGTCTGTCTGTAGAGTAATGTGGGTCTGTCTGTAGAGTAATGTGGGTCTGTCTGTAGAGTAATGTGGGTATGTCTGTCTGTAGAGTAATGTGGGTCTGTCTGTAGAGTAATGTGGGTCTGTCTGTAGAGTAATGTGGGTCTGTCTGTCTGCAGTGTAATGTGGGTCTGTCTGTCTGTAGAGTAATGTGGGTCTGTCTGTAGAGTAATGTGGGTCTGTCTGTAGAGTAATGTGGGTCTGTCTGTAGAGTAATGTGGGAATGTCTGTCTGTAGAGTAATGTGGGTCTGTCTGTCTGTAGCGTAATGTGGGTCTGTAATGTGGGTATGTCTGTCTGTCAGTGTAATGTGGGTCTGTCTGTCTGTAGAGTAATGTGGGTCTGTCTGTCTGTAGAGTAATGTGGGTCTGTCTGTAGAGTAATGTGGGTCTGTCTGTCTGTAGAGTAATGTGGGTCTGTCTGTAGAGTAATGTGGGTCTGTCTGTCTGTAGTGTAATGTGGGTCTGTCTGTCTGTAGAGTAATGTGGGTCTGTCTGTCTGTAGAGTAATGTGGGTCTGTCTGTCTGTAGTGTAATGTGGGTCTGTCTGTCTGTAGAGTAATGTGGGTCTGTCTGTCTGTAGTGTAATGTGGGTCTGTCTGTCTGTAGAGTAATGTGGGTCTGTCTGTCTGTAGAGTAATGTGGGTCGTGGGTCTGTCTGTCTGTAGTGTAATGTGGGTCTGTCTGTATGTAGAGTAATGTGGGTCTGTCTGTCTGTAGTGTAATGTGGGTCTGTCTGTCTGTAGAGTAATGTGGGTCTGTCTGTCTGTAGAGTAACGTGGGGCTGTCTGTCTGTAGAGTAACGTGGGTTTGTCTGTCTGTAGTGTAATGTGGGTCTGTCTGTCTGTAGAGTAATGTGGGTCTGTCTGTCTGTAGAGTAATGTGGGTCTGTCTGTCTGTAGAGTAATATGGGTCTGTCTGTCTGTAGTGTAATGTGGGTCTGTCTGTCTGTAGAGTAATGTGGGTCTGTCTGTCTGTAGTGTAATGTGGGTCTGTCTGTCTGTAGAGTAATGTGGGTCTGTCTGTCTGTAGAGTAATGTGAGTCTGTCTGTCTGTCTGTAGTGTAATGTGGGTCTGTCTGTCTGTAGAGTAATGTGGGTCTGTCTGTCTGTAGTGTAATGTGGGTCTGTCTGTCTGTAGTGTAATGTGGGTCTGTCTGTCTGTAGAGTAATGTGGGTCTGTCTGTCTGTAGAGTAATGTGGGTCTGTCTGTCTGTAGTGTAATGTGGGTCTGTCTGTCTGTAGAGTAATGTGGGTCTGTCTGTCTGTAGTGTAATGTGGGTCTGTCTGTCTGTAGAGTAATGTGGGTCTGTCTGTCTGTAGAGTAATGTGGGTCTGTCTGTCTGTAGAGTAACGTGGGTCTGTCTGTAGAGTAACGTGGGTCTGTCTGTAGAGTAACGATGGTCTGTCTGTCTGTAGTGTAATGTGGGTCTGTCTGTCTGTAGAGTAATGTGGGTCTGTCTGTAGAGTAACGTGGGTCTGTCTGTAGAGTAACGTGGGTCTGTCTGTAGAGTAATGTGGGTCTGTCTGTCTGTAGTGTAATGTGGGTCTGTCTGTCTGTAGTGTAATGTGGGTCTGTCTGTCTGTAGAGTAATGTGGGTCTGTCTGTCTGTAGAGTAATGTGGGTCTGTCTGTCTGTAGAGTAATGTGGGTCTGTCTGTCTGTAGTGTAATGTGGGTCTGTCTGTCTGTAGTGTAATGTGGGTCTGTCTGTCTGTAGAGTAATGTGGGTCTGTCTGTCTGTAGTGTAATGTGGGTCTGTCTGTCTGTAAAGTAATGTGGGTCTGTCTGTAGAGTAATGTGGGTCTGTCTGTAGAGTAATGTGGGTATGTCTGTCTGTAGAGTAATGTGAGTCTGTCTGTCTGTAGAGTAATGTGGGTCTGTCTGTCTGCAGTGTAATGTGGGTCTGTCTGTCTGTAGAGTAATGTGGGTCTGTCTGTAGAGTAATGTGGGTCTGTCTGTCTGTAGTGTAATGTGGGTCTGTCTGTCTGTAGAGTAATGTGGGTCTGTCTGTAGAGTAACGTGGGTCTGTCTGTCTGTAGTGTAATGTGGGTCTGTCTGTATGTAGAGTAATGTGGGTCTGTCTGTCTGTAGTGTAATGTGGGTCTGTCTGTCTGTAGAGTAATGTGGGTCTGTCTGTCTGTAGAGTAACGTGGGGCTGTCTGTCTGTAGAGTAACGTGGGTCTGTCTGTCTGTAGTGTAATGTGGGTCTGTCTGTAGAGTAATGTGGGTCTGTCTGTCTGTAGAGTAATGTGGGTCTGTCTGTCTGTCTGTAGAGTAATGTGGGTCTGTCTGTCTGTAGTGTAATGTGGGTCTGTCTGTCTGTAGTGTAATGTGGGTCTGTCTGTCTGTAGAGTAATGTGGGTCTGTCTGTCTGTAGAGTAATGTGGGTCTGTCTGTCTGTAGTGTAATGTGGGTCTGTCTGTCTGTAGAGTAATGTGGGTCTGTCTGTCTGTAGTGTAATGTGGGTCTGTCTGTCTGTAGAGTAATGTGGATCTGTCTGTCTGTAGAGTAATGTGGGTCTGTCTGTCTGTAGAGTAACGTGGGTCTGTCTGTAGAGTAACGTGGGTCTGTCTGTAGAGTAACGATGGTCTGTCTGTCTGTAGTGTAATGTGGGTCTGTCTGTCTGTAGAGTAATGTGGGTCTGTCTGTAGAGTAACGTGGGTCTGTCTGTCTGTAGAGTAACGTGGGTCTGTCTGTCTGTAGTGTAATGTGGGTCTGTCTGTCTGTAGAGTAATGTGGGTCTGTCTGTCTGTAGAGTAATGTGGGTCTGTCTGTCTGTAGTGTAATGTGGGTCTGTCTGTCTGTAGAGTAATGTGGGTCTGTCTGTCTGTAGTGTAATGTGGGTCTGTCTGTCTGTAGAGTAATGTGGATCTGTCTGTCTGTAGAGTAATGTGGGTCTGTCTGTCTGTAGAGTAACGTGGGTCTGTCTGTAGAGTAACGTGGGTCTGTCTGTAGAGTAACGATGGTCTGTCTGTCTGTAGTGTAATGTGGGTCTGTCTGTCTGTAGAGTAATGTGGGTCTGTCTGTAGAGTAACGTGGGTCTGTCTGTCTGTAGAGTAACGTGGGTCTGTCTGTAGAGTAATGTGGGTCTGTCTGTCTGTAGTGTAATGTGGGTCTGTCTGTCTGTAGAGTAATGTGGGTCTGTCTGTCTGTAGTGTAATGTGGGTCTGTCTGTCTGTAGTGTAATGTGGGTCTGTCTGTCTGTAGAGTAATGTGGGTCTGTCTGTCTGTAGTGTAATGTGGGTCTGTCTGTCTGTAGTGTAATGTGGGTCTGTCTGTCTGTAGAGTAATGTGGGTCTGTCTGTCTGTAGAGTAATGTGGGTCTGTCTGTCTGTAGAGTAATGTGGGTCTGTCTGTCTGTAGTGTAATGTGGGTCTGTCTGTCTGTAGAGTAATGTGGGTCTGTCTGTCTGTCTGTAGTGTAATGTGGGTCTGTCTGTCTGTAGTGTAATGTGGGTCTGTCTGTCTGTAGAGTAATGTGGGTCTGTCTGTCTGTAGTGTAATGTGGGTCTGTCTGTCTGTAGAGTAATGTGGGTCTGTCTGTCTGTAGAGTAATGTGGGTCTGTCTGTCTGTAGAGTAATGTGGGTCTGTCTGTAGAGTAATGTGGGTCTGTCTGTCTGTAGAGTAATGTGGGTCTGTCTGTCTGTAGAGTAATGTGGGTCTGTCTGTCTGTAGAGTAACGTGGGTCTGTCTGTAGAGTAACGATGGTCTGTCTGTCTGTAGTGTTATGTGGGTCTGTCTGTCTGTAGAGTAATGTGGGTCTGTCTGTAGAGTAACGTGGGTCTGTCTGTCTGTAGAGTAACGTGGGTCTGTCTGTAGAGTAATGTGGGTCTGTCTGTCTGTAGAGTAACATGGGGCTGTCTGTCTGTAGAGTAACGTGGGTCTGTCTGTCTGTAGTGTAATGTGGGTCTGTCTGTCTGTAGTGTAATGTGGGTCTGTCTGTCTGTAGAGTAATGTGGGTCTGTCTGTCTGTAGAGTAATGTGGGTCTGTCTGTCTGTAGAGTAATGTGGGTCTGTCTGTCTGTAGTGTAATGTGGGTCTGTCTGTCTGTAGAGTAATGTGGGTCTGTCTGTCTGTAGTGTAATGTGGGTCTGTCTGTCTGTAGAGTAATGTGGGTCTGTCTGTCTGTCTGTAGTGTAATGTGGGTCTGTCTGTCTGTAGAGTAATGTGGGTCTGTCTGTCTGTAGTGTAATGTTGGTCTGTCTGTCTGTAGTGTAATGTGGGTCTGTCTGTCTGTAGAGTAATGTGGGTCTGTCTGTCTGTAGTGTAATGTGGGTCTGTCTGTCTGTAGAGTAATGTGGGTCTGTCTGTCTGTAGTGTAATGTGGGTCTGTCTGTCTGTAGAGTAATGTGGGTCTGTCTGTCTGTAGAGTAACGTGGGTCTGTCTGTAGAGTAACGATGGTCTGTCTGTCTGTAGTGTAATGTGGGTCTGTCTGTCTGTAGAGTAATGTGGGTCTGTCTGTAGAGTAACGTGGGTCTGTCTGTCTGTAGAGTAACGTGGGTCTGTCTGTAGAGTAATGTGGGTCTGTCTGTCTGTAGAGTAACATGGGGCTGTCTGTCTTTAGAGTAACGTGGGTCTGTCTGTCTGTAGTGTAATGTGGGTCTGTCTGTCTGTAGTGTAATGTGGGTCTGTCTGTCTGTAGAGTAATGTGGGTCTGTCTGTCTGTAGAGTAATGTGGGTCTGTCTGTCTGTAGAGTAATGTGGGTCTGTCTGTCTGTAGTGTAATGTGGGTCTGTCTGTCTGTAGAGTAATGTGGGTCTGTCTGTCTGTAGTGTAATGTGGGTCTGTCTGTCTGTAGAGTAATGTGGGTCTGTCTGTCTGTCTGTAGTGTAATGTGGGTCTGTCTGTCTGTAGAGTAATGTGGGTCTGTCTGTCTGTAGTGTAATGTTGGTCTGTCTGTCTGTAGTGTAATGTGGGTCTGTCTGTCTGTAGAGTAATGTGGGTCTGTCTGTCTGTAGTGTAATGTGGGTCTGTCTGTCTGTAGAGTAATGTGGGTCTGTCTGTCTGTAGTGTAATGTGGGTCTGTCTGTCTGTAGAGTAATGTGGGTCTGTCTGTCTGTAGAGTAATGTGTGTCTGTCTGTCTGTAGAGTAACGTGGGTCTGTCTGTAGAGTAACGTGGGTCTGTCTGTAGAGTAACGATGGTCTGTCTGTCTGTAGTGTAATGTGGGTCTGTCTGTCTGTAGAGTAATGTGGGTCTGTCTGTAGAGTAATGTGGGTCTGTCTGTCTGTAGAGTAACGTGGGTCTGTCTGTAGAGTAACGTGGGTCTGTCTGTAGAGTAACGTGGGTCTGTCTGTCTGTAGAGTAACGTGGGTCTGTCTGTCTGTAGAGTAACGTGGGTCTGTCTGTAGAGTAGCGTGGGTCTGTCTGTAGAGTAACGTGGGTCTGTCTGTCTGTAGAGTAATGTGTGTCTGTCTGTCTGTAGAGTAATGTGGGTCTGTCTGTAGAGTAACGTGGGTCTGTCTGTCTGTAGAGTAACGTGGGTCTGTCTGTCTGTAGAGTAATGTGAATCTGTTCTCTTTGTGTTGCTGAGGAGGGGATGTGGAGGGGAGCAGGAACGGAGATACCCACAACACCACATGGAAACACAAACACACACACACACACACACACACACTCAATTGGAAATCTTGTACACAGAGGTTAAACATGCACCTCTGATCATGGGAATGCTGCCTAACTCTCCACACCTCATAACATGAAAACAAATAGCTGTGATTATTACCAGACCGGTTATAAAATGTTTTACCTGCTACTCTAAAGAGAATAATTCAACAGAGAAATGCAGCCCGCGAGCTTAACCACGGTACTCAAATATTAATACATACAGTAGTTACAACAATGATTCACGTGTGGTACCAGAGTGTTGAGACATAATAATGACACTCAAATATCCTTACGTACATATTATTTACAAAGCCTGGTAGCATATTCCTCATCAAAGCCTGGTAGTATATTCCTCATCAAAGCCTGGTAGTATATTCCTCATCAAAGCCTGGTAGTATATTCCTCATCAAAGCCTGGTAGTATATTCCTCATCAAAGCCTGGTAGTATATTCCTCATCAAAGCCTGGTAGTATATTCCTCATCAAAGCCTGGTAGTATATTCCTCATCAAAGCCTGGTAGTATATTCCTCAACAAAGCCTGGTAGTATATTCCTCATCAAAGCCTGGTAGTATATTCCTCAACAAAGCCTGGTAGTATATTCCTCATCAAAGCCTGGTAGTATATTCCTCATCAAAGCCTGGTAGTATATTCCTCAACAAAGCCTGGTAGTATATTCCTCATCAAAGCCTGGTAGTATATTCCTCAACAAAGCCTGGTAGTATATTCCTCAACATAGCCTGGTAGTATATTCCTCATCAAAGCCTGGTAGTATATTCCTCAACAAAGCCTGGTAGTATATTCCTCATCAAAGCCTGGTAGTATATTCCTCAACAAAGCCTGGTAGTATATTCCTCATCAATGCCTGGTAGTATATTCCTCAACAAAGCCTGGTAGTATATTCCTCAACAAAGCCTGGTAGTATATTCCTCAACAAAGCCTGGTAGTATATTCCTCAACAAAGCCTGGTAGCATATTCCTCAACAAAGCCTGGTAGTATATTCCTCAACAAAGCCTGGTAGCATATTCCTCATCAAAGCCTGGTAGTATATTCCTCATCAAAGCCTGGTAGCATATTCCTCATCAAAGCCTGGTAGTATATTCCTCAACAAAGCCTGGTAGTATATTCCTCATCAAAGCCTGGTAGTATATTCCTCAACAAAGCCTGGTAGTATATTCCTCAACAAAGCCTGGTAGTATATTCCTCAACAAAGCCTGGTAGTATATTCCTCAACAAAGCCTGGTAGCATATTCCTCAACAAAGCCTGGTAGTATATTCCTCAACAAAGCCTGGTAGCATATTCCTCATCAAAGCCTGGTAGTATATTCCTCATCAAAGCCTGGTAGCATATTCCTCATCAAAGCCTGGTAGTATATTCCTCATCAAAGCCTGGTAGTATATAACTCAACAAAGCCTGGTAGTATATAACTAAACAAAGCCTGGTAGCATATTCCTCAACAAAGCCTGGTAGTATATTCCTCAACAAAGCCTGGTAGTATATTCCTCAACAAAGCCTGGTAGCATATTCCTCAACAAAGCCTTGTAGTATATTCCTCAACAAAGCCTGGTAGTATATTCCTCAACAAAGCCTGGTAGCATATTCCTCATCAAAGCCTGGTAGTATATTCCTCATCAAAGCCTGGTAGTATATAACTCAACAAAGCCTGGTAGTATATAACTAAACAAAGCCTGGTAGTATATAACTCAACAAAGCCTGGTAGCATATTCCTCATCAAAGCCTGGTAGTATATAACTCAACAAAGCCTGGTAGTATATAACTAAACAAAGCCTGGTAGTATATAACTAAACAAAGCCTGGTAGCATATTCCTCATCAAAGCCTGGTAGCATATTCCTCATCAAAGCCTGGTAGTATATAACTAAACAAAGCCTGGTAGTATATAACTAAACAAAGCCTGGTAGTATATTCCTCATCAAAGCCTGGTAGCATATTCCTCATCAAAGCCTGGTAGTATATAACTAAACAAAGCCTGGTAGTATATTCCTCATCAAAGCCTGGTAGTATATAACTAAACAAAGCCTGGTAGTATATTCCTCATCAAAGCCTGGTAGTATATAACTAAACAAAGCCTGGTAGTATATTCCTCAACAAAGCCTGGTAGTATATTCCTCAACAAAGCCTGGTAGTATATAACTAAACAAAGCCTGGTAGTATATTCCTCAACAAAGCCTGGTAGTATATTCCTCAACAAAGCCTGGTAGTATATTCCTCAACAAAGCCTGGTAGCATATTCCTCAACAAAGCATGCATTTTCCATTACATACACAAATCTGTCATCTCTACAAAAACACCAGAATTTAGCAACAAAAACACTCTTATTCTGCCTTAATTCAGCTATAAAAGCACTCTTTCTGCATTAATGACGTATTTTCTAAGAAAACAGGCATGCAGCAATCAGCTCTATACAGTGATATCACTTTCACTCAATTCCATTGTGTTCCACGGTCAGTCAGAAATGTAATTTAGGACATTACACGGTAGGGGTCAAGTGTAGCTCAAATATCCAAGACCTTAATATCCAAGACCTTAATATCCAAGACCTTAATATCCAAGACCTTAATATCCAAGACCTTAATATCCAAGACCTTAATATCCAAGACCTTAATATCCAAGACCTTAATATCCAAGACCTTAATATCCAAGACCTTAATATCCAAGACCTTAATATCCAAGACCTTAATATCCAAGACCTTAATATCCAAGACCTTAATATCCAAGACCTTAATATCCAAGACCTTAATATCCAAGACCTTAATATCCAAGACCTCGCTCTCCCTTTTGCTTTGTCAGCCCTGCAGGGGCGAAACACAATGAAGCACCATGCTTATTTGCAATTGTCCTTTCATGAGGCTATTACGTAATAATGTTGATGTCTTCACTAGTATGTGTGTGTGTGTGTGTGTGTGTGTGTGTGTGTGTGTGTGTGTGTGTGTGTGTGTGTGTGTGTGTGTGTGTGTGTGTGTGTGTGCGTGTGTGTATTTGTGTGTGTGTGTATTTGTGTGTGTGTGTTTGTGTGCGTTTGTGTGTGTGTGTGTGTGTGTGTGTCAAATCACATTGTATTTGTCACACGCGCTGAGTACAACGGGTGTAGACTTTACCGTGAAATGTTTGCTTATGAGCCCTTCCCAACGATGCAGTTTTAAAAATATGTATTTGATTTTAATAATAATACAAGAGGAATAAAAAACACAGGAAATCAAATCAAATTGATTTGTCACATACACATGGTTAGCAGATGTTATTGGTCACATACACATGGTTAGCAGATGTTATTGGTCACATACACATGGTTAGCAGATGTTATTGGTCACATACACATGGTTAGCAGATGTTAATGCGAGTGTAGCGAAATGCTTGTGCTTCTAGTGCAGTAATAACCAACGAGTAATCTAACCTAACAATTCCACAACAACTACCATATACACACAAGTGTAAAGGGATAAAGAATATGTACATAAAGATATATGAATGAGTGATGGTACAGAACGGCATAGGCAAGATGCAGTAGATGGTATCGAGTACAGTATATACATATGAGATGAGTAATGTAGGGTATGTAAACAAAGTGGTATAGTTTAAAGTTGCTAGTGATACATGTATTACATAAGGATACAGTAGATGATTTAGTACAGTATATACGTATGCATATGAGATGAATAATGTAGGGGATATGTAGACATTATATTAAGTAGCATTGTTTAAAGTGGCTAGTGATACATTTACATCATTTCCCATCAATTCCCATTATTAAAGTGGCTGGAGTTGAGTCAGTGTGTTGGCAGCAGCCACTCAGTGTTAGTGGTGGCTGTTTAACAGTCTGATGGCCTTGAGATAGAAGCTGTTTTTCAGTCTCTCGGTCCCAGCTTTGATGCACCTGTACTGACCTCGCCTTCTGGATGATAGCGGGGTGAACAGGCAGTGGCTCGGGTGGTTGTTGTCCTTGATGATCTTTATGGCCTTCCTGTGACATCGGGTGGTGTAGGTGTCCTGGAGGACAGGTAGTTTGCCCCCGGTGATGCGTTGTGCAGACCTCAATACCCTCTGGAGAGCCTTATGGTTGTGGGCGGAGCAGTTGCCGTACCAGGCGGTGATACAGTCCTACAGGATGCTCTCGATTGTGCATCTGTAGGAAGTACCATATCAAGGAAGTACCAGATCGATGTGGAGCTATATACAGGAAGTACCAGATCAATGTGGAGCTATATACAGGAAGTACCAAATCAATGTGGAGCTATATACAGGAAGTACCAGATCAATGTGAAGCTATATACAGGAAGTACCAGATCAATGTGGAGCATTTTACAGGAAGTACCAGATCAATGTGGAGCTGTATACAGGAAATACCAGATCAATGTGGAGCTGTATACAGGAAGTACCAGATCAATGTGGAGCTATATACAGGAAGTACCAGATCAATGTGGAGCTATATACAGGAAGTACCAGATCAATGTGGAGCATTTTACAGGAAGTACCAGATCAATGTGGAGCTGTATACAGGAAGTACCAGATCAATGTGGAGCTGTATATAGGAAGTACCAGATCAATGTGGAGCTATATACAGGAAGTACCAGATCAATGTGGAGCTATATACAGGAAGTACCAGATCGATGTGAAGCTATATACAGGAAGTACCAGATCGATGTGGAGCTATATACAGGAAGTACCAGATCAATGTGGAGCTATATACAGGAAGTACCAGATCAATGTGGAGCTATATACAGGGAGTACCAGTACCAGACCAATGTGCATAGGTACGATGTATTTGACTTAGATGTGTACATGAAGGCAGGGTAAAGTGACTAGGCATCAGGATAGATAATAATACGGTATTTGAGGTAGATATGTACATGAAGGCAGGGTAAAGTGACTAGACATCAGGATAGATAATAATAAGGTATTTGAGGTAGATATGTACATGTATTGTGTCGGTATGAGTATGTGTGTGCATTTGTAGTATACAGGTGTGCCTTGTTACAAGTGAATTTGTGCAATTAATGCTTATTAAGGAAAGGCACACCTGTTAATTGAAATGCATTCCAGGTGACTACCTCATGAAGCTGGTTGAGAGAATGTCAAGAGTGTGCAAAGCTTTCATCAAGGCAAAGGGTGGCTACTTTAAAGAATCTCAAATATAAAATGTATTTTGATTTGTTTAACACTTTTTTGGTTACTACATGATTCCATATGCGTTATTTCATTGTTTTGATGTCTTCACTATTTTGCAGAGAGCCACATCAATTTACCGAAATAGTCATTATAAATGTAGATGAAAATACAAGTGTTATGCATGGAACTTTAGATAAACTTCTCCTTAATGCAACCGCTGTGTCAGATTTCAAAAAAGCTTTACGGAAAAAGCACACCATGCAATAATCTGAGTACGACGCTCAGAGACCAAAACAACCCAAACAGATATCCACCATGTTGTGGAGTCAACAGAAGTCAGAAATAACATCATAAATATTCACTTACCTTTGATGATCTTCATCAGAATGCACTCCCAGGAATCCCAGTTCCACGGTAAATGTTTGTTTTGTTCGATAATGTCCATCATTTATGTCCAAATAGCTTCTTTTGTTAGCGCGTTTGGTAAACAAATCAAAACTCACGAAGCGACGTTCACTAGATGCAGACGAAATGTCAGTCCGTAGAAACATGTCAAACGAAGTACAGAATCAATCTTTAGGATGTTTTTAACATAAATCTTCAATAATGTTCCAACCGGAGAATTCCTTAGTCTATAGAAAAGCAATGGAACGAGAGCTACCTCTCACGTGAACGAGCGTCACGAGCTCAAAGCATTCTGACAGACCTCTGACTCATTCCCCTCTCATTTGGCCCCACTTAACAGTAGAAGTCTCAAACAAGGTTCTAAAGATGGTTGACAACTAGTGGAAGCCTTAGGAAGTGCAACATGACCAATAGGGAATGAGTTGAAAAACGACCAACGTCAGATTTTCCACTTCCTGGTTGGATTTTTTTCTCAGGTTTTTGCTTGCCATATGAGTTCTGTTATACTCACAGACATCATTCAAACAGTTTTAGAACCTTCAGAGTGTTTTCTATCCAAATATACTAATAATAATATGCATATATTAGCAACTGGGACTGAGGAGCAGGCAGTTTACTCTGGGCACATCTGGGCACCTTGTTCATCCAAACTACTCAATACTGCCCCCAGCCATGAGATGTTTTAACTCCTGCCATCTCCCGTTCACTCTACAGTGATTCTTAAATAACTCCTGCCATCTCCTGTTCACTCTACAGTGATGCTTAAATAACTCCTTCCATCTCCTGTTTACTCTACAGTGATGCTTAAATAACTCCTTCCATCTCCCGTTCACTCTACAGTGATGCTTAAATAACTCCTGCCATCTCCCGTTCACTCTACAGTGATGCTTAAATAACTCCTTCCATCTCCCGTTCACTCTACAGTGATGCTTTAACTCACTGTGACTGATGTCACTTCCCATCTACTCTAAAAGACTAGCAATTTGTGAATCCACATCTATTCTCCTCTACTCTACTTATTTTCTCTCTCTATATATATGTATTTTGTCTGTGTGAGAGAGAGAGAGATAGGTCATGATCAGATGAGCTCCTGAATAAAAAAATAAAAAAATAGATTTAGATAAACTTAGATTTCTTGTCAGGAACATATACAGGATTCTACCCTCCACTATGTCACCATGACATATACAGGATACTACCCTCCACAACTCTATGTCACCAGGACATATACAGGATACTACCCTCCACAACACTATGTCACCAGGACATATCCAGGATACTACCCTCCACAACACTATGTCACCAGGACATATACAGGATACTACCCTCTACAACACTATGTCACCAGGACATATACAGGATACTACCCTCCACAACACTATGTCACCAGGAAATATACAGGATACTACCCTCTACAACACTATGTCACCAGGACATATACAGGATGCTACCATCCACAACATAACCTTCACTGTGTCACCAGGACATATACAGGATACTACCCTCCACAACACTATGTCACCAGGACATATCCAGGATACTTCCCTCCACAACACTATGTCACCAGGACATATACAGGATACTACCCTCCACAACACTATGTCACCAGGACATATACAGGATGCTACCATCCACAACATAACCTTCACTGTGTCACCAGGACATATACAGGATACTACCCTCCACAACACTATGTCACCAGGACATATCCAGGATACTTCCCTCCACAACACTATGTCACCAGGACATATACAGGATACTACCCTCTACAACACTATGTCACCAGGACATATACAGGATGCTACCATCCACAACATAACCTTCACTGTGTCACCAGGACATATACAGGATACTACCCTCCACAACACTATGTCACCAGGACATATCCAGGATACTTCCCTCCACAACACTATGTCACCAGGACATATACAGGATACTACCCTCCACAACACTATGTCACCAGGACATATACAGGATACTACCCTCCACAACACTATGTCACCAGGACATATACAGGATACTACCCTCCACAACACTATGTCACCAGGACATATACAGGATACTACCCTCCACAACACTATGTCACCAGGACATATACAGGATACTACCCTCTGCAACACTATGTCACCAGGACATATACAGGATACTACCCTCTACAGCACTATGTCACCAGGACATATACAGGATACTACCCTCTACAACACTATGTCACCAGGACATATTCAGGATACTACCCTCCACAACATAACCTTCATGATGTCACCAGGACATATACAGGATACTACCCTCCACAACACTATGTCACCAGGACATATACAGGATACTACCCTCCACAACACTATGTCACCAGGACATATACAGGATACTACCCTCTACAGCACTATGTCACCAGGACATATACAGGATACTACCCTCTACAACACTATGTCACCAGGACATATTCAGGATACTACCCTCCACAGCATAACCTTCACTATGTCACCAGGACATATTCAGGATACTACCCTCCACAACATAACCTTCACTCCAATTCAAAACTCATAACCTACAACCTGATTTTGGAAGGAATTACAGAATGACCTGGAAGGCTTACAACGACCAAAGATTATTATTCCAACTCTATACAGCAAAGGCTCTTGAAAACAACACAAACCTGAAAACACCATCCAACCTGGAACTGAGTGAGTAATGTTCAGTCTGAAACTATATGTTATTTCCAAAAGCCAAGAAGAAAAATACATTACATTACTTTATAAGGACTGAATGCTAAATTAAGGCTGCCAGGCTTGATACAACATCAATTAGCACTGACGTGTCAAGTGAGAGGTGTCAAAGCCCTTTAGCCCAACAATTGCAGGTGACTCGCACAGTCTACCCCAACCAAATGGAGAGGCCTTAGAAGCTGCCTCCCGCTGTTCAGAGGTAATTAAAATACAGTACCCTGTGCATGTAAAGAATGATAAGGCAAGAAAAGATTACAAAATGAAGCTCCTTATGGAAAATCAAGAGACACTTTTTGCTGACTATTGTAAAAATGGGAACATCAGCAACCTCATCTTCCACACAGACCATCCCCTGGCATGGCACAGTGCTATATTAGCACATTACCCCTCTGTTAAGAGAGGGGGGTGTTAACGAGGGGTGTAAACTCAGGACACTAGACAACGAGGACTCTGAGTCAGCTAATATAAATCTCTATGAGTCTGGAACAGTATTGGTACAGGGCAACCTCAAACAGTTTCAGATGGACTTTCACCTAATCAAAGAATTAGCCCAGCAGGAGAAGCTCTCCCTTGAGAAAGATACCCCCACCCCGAGCGGGTCAGACCAGACCTCTACATTATATAACCCCACAGACGAGCCAACCCCAGCGGAAAGTCAACCCAGACAACAGTCCAGCACAACAACACCCCGTTAACCAGACCCAGAGTGCTGGAGGTGGAGAAAGACATATCTGCACTCTGGACAGTGGTGAAACAACTTCAACAGGATAAAAAGCAGGAGCAGGAGAAGAACAGAGCACTAGAGGAGAGAGCAAGGGGAATGGAGGAGAGGGTGAAGGGGATGGAGGAGAGGGTGAGGGGGATGGCGTGTGACAGAACAACCCACTAGAGAGGTGGCCACCCCCACAGAGAAGCCAGCAGAACAGCCCACCTCAGCTCCCGACAAAAGTCTCGATACCACAACAGAATGGTCCACCCCAGACCCTGACCATAGCGTCGACATCACAGCAGAACAGACAAATGAAGAATCCCAAGCCCAGGGGATCTCACCCCCTCTGAGCACCCCCCATCAGCCACCCTGACAGCCCTCCTGACAGCCCCCCCCCACACACACCCACTGAGGATATACACAAGACACAGATTGTACTCCTTATGGACTCAAATGGGAAATATATACAAGAAAAACACCTTTTTCCCCAAACACAGTGTGTCCAAGCACCCAGCACGCCCTAGACCTTCTGTCTGAGGACCAACTGGGTCACCCAGCCACATAATAATACACACAGGCACAAACGACCTGAGAGCACAGCAGGAAAAGGTGGCCACAGCACTGAAGGGAGTGATTGAAAAAGCTTGATCTACTTTCCCCAACGCACAAGTGTTTAAACGCAGATCGAATACTTCACACAGGAGCAACAGATCAATAGACACCCCGCCCAGACTAGCGAAACACCCTCCCAGACCTGCGGGACCCCCCCCTGTACCTACACATAGAGGACCCACGCCGAGAAGACCTACATCCAGACCACAGCAGCACCAGCCACATCCACACCCCAACCAATCAACCCACCCCCAAGTCAACCATGCCCACACCCGATTGAGGCCCCCTCAGATCAGACCTATGCCCGTCGTGCCCACCCCATGCACTCCACCCACTGCAAAGAGGGCCTCAACATGGAAGTCACAAATACGCCCTGGTCGTGAGTGTGCAAACAGGCCCAACCCCCACTCTTACACTAGAGCAGCATGACAATATCAAAGTAGGCACATTTGCAACTGTTTTTAAGACAAAACCTTCGGTAGAGTTGAAAAGGCATTGAACATTTTTTTCGGGTATATAACAATTTAAGCGAAAAGTACATACATCCTCACACACTGATCTTTATCAGCAACAAGTCGGTTTGGTGGAAACACACAAATGTGCATGTTTTCTTTAATGCGAATTTTAAAAGATTAGCATGAAAATCTTTCGCCAGTAGGAACCTATCTAGAGAGATTGTTAGATTATCTCGCATCTCTTTCTCTCCCTCAGGCAGTGCACTACAATGCGATCATTATGGTCATACAGTTAGGATAGTGGTTAGAGCGGGCGGCAGGTAGCCTAGTGGTTAGAGCGGGCGGCAGGTAGCCTAGTGGTTAGAGCGGGCGGCAGGTAGCCTAGTGGTTAGAGCGGGCGGCAGGTAGCCTAGTGGTTAGAGCGGGCGGCAGGTAGCCTAGTGGTTAGAGCGGGCGGCAGGTAGCCTAGTGGTTAGAGCGGGCGGCAGGTAGCCTAGTGGTTAGAGCGGGCGGCAGGTAGCCTAGTGGTTAGAGCGGGCGGCAGGTAGCCTAGTGGTTAGAGCGGGCGGCAGGTAGCCTAGTGGTTAGAGCGGGCGGCAGGTAGCCTAGTGGTTAGAGCGGGCGGCAGGTAGCCTAGTGGTTAGAGCGGGGCGGCAGGTAGCCTAGTGGTTAGAGCGGGGCGGCAGGTAGCCTAGTGGTTAGAGCGGGCGGCAGGTAGCCTAGTGGTTAGAGCGGGCGGCAGGTAGCCTAGTGGTTAGAGCGGGCGGCAGGTAGCCTAGTGGTTAGAGCGGGCGGCAGGTAGCCTAGTGGTTAGAGCGGGCGGCAGGTAGCCTAGTGGTTAGAGCGGGCGGCAGGTAGCCTAGTGGTTAGAGCGGGCGGCAGGTAGCCTAGTGGTTAGAGCGGGCGGCAGGTAGCCTAGTGGTTAGAATGGGCGGCAGGTAGCCTAGTGGTTAGAGCGGGCGGCAGGTAGCCTAGTGGTTAGAGCGGGCGGCAGGTAGCATAGTGGTTAGAGCGGGCGGCAGGTAGCCTAGTGGTTAGAGCGGGCGGCAGGTAGCCTAGTGGTTAGAGCGGGGCGGCAGGTAGCCTAGTGGTTAGAGCGGGCGGCAGGTAGCCTAGTGGTTAGAGCGGGCGGCAGGTAGCCTAGTGGTTAGAGCTGGCGGCAGGTAGCCTAGTGGTTAGAGCGGGCGGCAGGTAGCCTAGTGGTTAGAGCGGGCGGCAGGAGTTGTTAGAGCGGGCGGCAGGTAGCATAGTGGTTAGAGCGGGCGGCAGGTAGCCTAGTGGTTAGAGAGGGCGGCAGGAAGCCTAGTGGTTAGAGAGGGCGGCAGGTAGCCTAGTGGTTAGAGCGGGCGGCAGGTAGCCTAGTGGTTAGAGCGGGCGGCAGGTAGCATAGTGGTTAGAGCGGGCGGCAGGTAGCCTAGTGGTTAGAGCGGGCGGCAGGTAGCCTAGTGGTTAGAGCGGGGCGGCAGGTAGCCTAGTGGTTAGAGCGGGCGGCAGGTAGCCTAGTGGTTAGAGCGGGCGGCAGGTAGCCTAGTGGTTAGAGCTGGCGGCAGGTAGCCTAGTGGTTAGAGCGGGCGGCAGGTAGCCTAGTGGTTAGAGCGGGCTGCAGGAGTTGTTAGAGCGGGCGGCAGGTAGCATAGTGGTTAGAGCGGGCGGCAGGTAGCCTAGTGGTTAGAGAGGGCGGCAGGAAGCCTAGTGGTTAGAGAGGGCGGCAGGTAGCCTTGTGGTTAGAGAGGGCGGCAGGTAGCCTAGTGGTTAGAGCGGGCGGCAGGTAGCCTAGTGGTTAGAGCGGGCGGCAGGTAGCCTAGTGGTTAGAGCGGGCGGCAGGTAGCCTAGTGGTTAGAGCGGGCGGCAGGTAGCCTAGTGGTTAGAGCGGGCGGCAGGTAGCCTAGTGGTTAGAGCGGGCGGCAGGTAGCCTAGTGGTTAGAGCGGGCGGCAGGTAGCCTAGTGGTTAGAGCGGGCGGCAGGTAGCCTAGTGGTTAGAGCGGGGCGGCAGGTAGCCTAGTGGTTAGAGCGGGGCGGCAGGTAGCCTAGTGGTTAGAGCGGGGCGGCAGGTAGCCTAGTGGTTAGAGCGGGCGGCAGGTAGCCTAGTGGTTAGAGCGGGCGGCAGGTAGCCTAGTGGTTAGAGCGGGCGGCAGGTAGCCTAGTGGTTAGAGCGGGCGGCAGGTAGCCTAGTGGTTAGAGCGGGCGGCAGGTAGCCTAGTGGTTAGAGCGGGCGGCAGGTAGCCTAGTGGTTAGAGCGGGCGGCAGGTAGCCTAGTGGTTAGAGCGGGCGGCAGGTAGCCTAGTGGTTAGAGCGGGCGGCAGGTAGCCTAGTGGTTAGAATGGGCGGCAGGTAGCCTAGTGGTTAGAGCGGGCGGCAGGTAGCCTAGTGGTTAGAGCGGGCGGCAGGTAGCATAGTGGTTAGAGCGGGCGGCAGGTAGCCTAGTGGTTAGAGCGGGCGGCGGGTAGCCTAGTGGTTAGAGAGGGCGGCGGGTAGCCTAGTGGTTAGAGCGGGCGGCGGGTAGCCTAGTGGTTAGAGCGGGGCGGCGGGTAGCCTAGTGGTTAGAGCGGGGCGGCGGGTAGCCTAGTGGTTAGAGCGGGCGGCAGGTAGCCTAGTGGTTAGAGAGGGCGGCAGGAAGCCTAGTGGTTAGAGAGGGCGGCAGGTAGCCTTGTGGTTAGAGAGGGCGGCAGGTAGCCTAGTGGTTAGAGCGGGCGGCAGGTAGCCTAGTGGTTAGAGCGGGCGGCAGGTAGCCTAGTGGTTAGAGCGGGCGGCAGGTAGCCTAGTGGTTAGAGCGGGCGGCAGGTAGCCTAGTGGTTAGAGCGGGCGGCAGGTAGCCTAGTGGTTAGAATGGGCGGCAGGTAGCCTAGTGGTTAGAGCGGGCGGCAGGTAGCCTAGTGGTTAGAGCGGGCGGCAGGTAGCCTAGTGGTTAGAGCGGGCGGCAGGTAGCATAGTGGTTAGAGCGGGCGGCAGGTAGCCTAGTGGTTAGAGCGGGCGGCAGGTAGCCTAGTGGTTAGAGCGGGCGGCAGGTAGCCTAGTGGTTAGAGCGGGGGGGCAGGTAGCCTAGTGGTTAGAGCGGGCGGCAGGTAGCCTAGTGGCTAGAGCGGGCGGCAGGTAGCCTAGTCGTTAGAGTGGGCGGCAGGTAGCCTAGTGGTTAGAGCAGGCGGCAGGTAGCCTAGTGGTTAGAGCGGGCGGCAGGTAGCCTAGTGGTTAGAGCGGGCGGCAGGTAGCCTAGTGGTTAGAGCGTTGGACTAGTAACCGGAAGATTGCTAGATCGAATCACTGAGCTGACAAGGTACGAATCTGTCGTTCTGCCCCTGAACAGGCAGTTAACCCACTGTTCCTAAACCGTCATTGAAAAGAAGAATGTGTTCTTTAACTGACTAGTTAAATTTGTTCTTTAACTAACAAGTTAAATAAAGGTTAAAGAAAAATGTATAAATATATGCTCCTAAATATGTTGATGTGTAACCTGGATATTTAATTTGGGAGCACCCGTGCTCCTAGAACATATTTTACCCAGATAATTGTTGTCATGATACAACTTTACTCTACTCTGCCTTAGAGAATACTTTGAGCTCAGATGTGTTGTGTCCTTCCTCTCCTTTTGTCTTTGTCTCCATCTGTCCCATACTCAATGTAACTGGCTTTATCAGCACGGGAAACATATGTTTGTTTACATTGTCGAAGCAAGTGAAAAATATTTTAAACACTTTGTGAAATAAGCATTTTAGAAAAATGTAACAGTAAACATTACACTCACAGAAGTTCCAAAAGAATAAAGACATTTCAAATGTCATATTATGTCTTTATACAGTGTTGTAATAATATGCAAATAGTTAAAGTACAAAAGGGAAAATAAAGATAAATATGGGTTGTATTTACAATGGTGTTTGTTCTTCACTGGTTGCCCCTTTTCTTGTGGCAACAGGTCACAAATCTTGCTGCTGTGATGTCACACTGTGGTATTTCCTTAATTTTGGGTCAGTCACTCTTTCTCTCTCTCCCTTCATGTCTCTATTTCTTTCTCACACTCTCGCTCTTTCTCTCTCTCCTCTCCCTCTCTCTCTCTGTCTCTATGCTTCTCTTTCATCCCTTTATTAAAGCAGCGTGAGAGATCTCAAGATATGATGCCCGGCATCCCTGTGCTATTGTCATTCAAATCCTGTTCATGAACTTCTAATGGTTGTAGATCAGAATGATTGAAGGCTAGACTAGCTATCTCTGACAGCACTGAGACACAAGCAGCATCAACAATCTCTACCAGCACATCTCAGCATTCACAGTTGTGAATGACTATGTTTGAGGCTTGTGTGTGTTTAAGGTGTGTGTGTGTGTGTGTGTGTGTGTGTGTGTGTGTGTGTGTGTGTGTGTGTGTGTGTGTGTGTGTGTGTGTGTGTGTGTGTGTGTGTGTGTGTGTGTGTGTGTGTGTGAGAGTGAGTGAGTGAGTGAGTGAGTGAGTGAGTGAGTGAGTGAGTGAGTGAGTGAGTGAGTGAGTGAGTGAGTGAGTGAGTGAGTGAGTGAGTGAGTGAGTGAGTGAGTGAGTGAGTGAGTGAGTGAGTGAGTGAGTGAGAGAGAGAGATGGGGAGAGAGAGAGCAAGACAAAAAGGGATAGAGAGAAAGAGAGAGAGAGAGAATCCACTGGATTCGTCAACTGAATAAACTACAGGACAACATATAAACCCTGTGTTGATGGTATCCTACATGATCAAATATACAGACCACAAATTCCAATTCGCTATAATTAAACTCTTTAATCCCACAGTCGTTATTGGGGTCAAATTTGTCTCCAGTATTGTGGCATTGGGGTGATCAGTCCTTGGTTCCAAATTTTGGTGAAGATTCCAGAGCTGAGGATGATGTTAAAAAACTCTGGATCGGTGTCCCTTCCACGGGACTTTTGAGCTAACGTAGGCTAATATGATCAGCATGAGGTTGTAAGTAACAAGAACATTTCCCAGGACATAGACATATTTGGTGTTGGCGGAAAGATTAAATTCTTGTTAATCTAACTGCACTATCCAATTTACAGTAGCTATTACCGTGAAATAATACCATGCTATTGTTTGAGGAGAGTGCACAGTTTTGAACATGAAAAGTTATTAATAAACAAATTAGAAACATTTTGGCAGTCCAGATTCATTTTTTTTTTACAGAAATGCAATGGTTCATTGGATCAGTCTAAAACTTTTTATATACATCTAGTGTACCTGAGGTGGAGTAATACATTTTGGCCTTTCTCTTGCATTTCAAAGATTTCAAAAATACATTTATTTTCTTTGTATTTTCTTTTACTAGATCTAATGTGTAATATTCTCCTACATTTCTTTCACATTTTCACAAACTTCAAAGTGTTTCCTTTCAAATGGTATCAATAACATGCATATCCTTGCCTCAGGTCCTGAGCTACAAGCAGTTAGATTTGGGTTTGTCATTTTAGGAGAATTGTTTTTAAAAAGGAGTGGATGTCACGTTCTGACCTTAGTTCCTTTGTTTTTGTCTGTGTGTTAGTATGGTCAGGGCGTGAGTTGGGGTGGGCAGTCTATGTTTGTTTTTCTATGTTGGGTTTTGAGTTCGGCCTAGTATGGTTCTCAATCAGAGGCAGCTGTCAATTGTTGTCCCTGATTGAGAATCATACTTAGGTAGCCTGGGTTTCACTTTTGGTTTGTGGGTGTTTGTTTCCGTGTGAGTGTTTGGGCCACACGGTACTGTTTACTTTTGTTCACATCGTTTATTGTTTTATTCCAGTGTTCAGTTTGTTTATTAAAAAAGACATGGACACTTACCACGCTGCACCTTGGTCCTCCGATCCTTCTCCTCCTCAGAAGAGGAGGACGAGATCCCTTACAGTGGATCCTTAAAGAGGATCTTCTTCCCTTTCACGGGACGGTTGAGCTTAAAACTGAGCCAACTAGAATGCTATTTGGCCCTGAACAGAGAGTACACAGTGGCAGAATACCTGACCACTGTGACTGACCCAAAATGAAGGAAAGCTTTGACTATGTACAGACTCAGTGGAGCATAGCCTTGCTATTGAGAAAGGCCGCCGAAATAAATAAATAAAATAAAAATTGTAAATACACTGCATATTTACTTTAACTAGATGAGTGAGAGCCTGCGCGGGGGGGGGGGGGGGGGGGGGGGGGCTCGTAAGAAAGAGGGAGAGAAAGAGAGAGAGAGAGAGAGAGAGAGAGAGACAGAGATAGTAATAGTGGGAGGGAGACATAGAGAGTAATAGAGAGACAGAGAGAGTAATAGAGAGTGGGAGGGAGACAGAGAGAGACAGAGAGAGGGAGAGAGACAGACAGAGAAAGACAGACAGAGAGAGACAGGGGGAGAGAGAGACAGAGAGAGACAGAGGGAGGGAGACAGAGATAGAGAGAGAGACAGAGAGAGAGACAGAGAGAGAGAGACAGACAGAGAGAGAGACATAGACAGATAGAGACAGAGAGAGACATAGGGAGGGAGACAGAGAGAGTAATAGAGAGTAGGAGGGAGATGTTTGGCACTCAGAAGATGTGTTTTCATATTTCTAGTCTACAATGTCACATTCATACACACACTGATGGCAACCCGCTGGTGAATTAATAATATCCCAGGGTGCACCTCTCTCTATGTGAAGGTTAACCCAGTTTTTTTTTTACTGTGAAGACCTTTCGCCTTTAAACACACACCTCTCATCTTCCTCTCTCTCCTTTTCTGTCTCCTTCTCCGTCTCCTTCTCCGTCTCCTTCTCCGTCTCCTTCTCCGTCTCCTTCTCCGTCTCCTTCTCCGTCTCCTTCTCCGTCTCCTTCTCCGTCTCCTTCTCCGTCTCCTTCTCCGTCTCCTTCTCCGTCTCCGTCTCCGTCTCCTTCTCCGTCTCCTTCTCCGTCTCCGTCCCTTCTTCTTCCCTTTGTTCCTCTTTATCAACCTCTTTCTTCTCTGTCTGTCCAGCTGGGAGACAAATAATGTTAGCGTTTTGTTGTCGTTAGGCTAATCAATAGCTCAGAACGTTCTCTGCCTCGCCGTTGTCATGCTTGTTTCCTTGGCAACAGTTTAGCAAAGCCATTCTCCATCTCTTTCTTTCTTTTTTCTCTAGCTCTCTTCCTGGTATGATGCAACGCCACCATGGATAGCGTCAATAGTTACAGTAGACACTAGATTAGAGGGTTTAGTGTGTAGTGTGAGGTCATGAGCTATAACAACTGAGCTGAGACAGATATAAACAGGCTTATGTTACTGTAGTGTGAAAATAAAGGATTTGGCTGCTGTCCAAACTGAGAAGATGTGTCCTCGCCTCTGTGCTTGTTCACTCCTTCCCTTGAAAGGGAACATCCCTGTCATGTAACCTAGGGGAAGTGAAGAGTGTGAAATGGATGTAATGTATGATTATCACTACTACTTCCTGTATTATTATCACTACTACTTCCTGTATTATTGTCAATACTACTTCCTGTACTATCATCACTACTACTTCCTGTATTAGTGCAGCAGGGTAGCCTAGTGGTTAGAGCGTTGGACTAGTAACCGATAGGTTGCAAGTTCAAATCCCCGAGCTGACAAGGTACAAATCTGCCCCTGAACAGGCAGTTAACCCACTGTTCCTAGGCCGTCATTGAAAATAATAATTTGTTCTTAACTGACTTCCCTAGTAAAATAAAATAATACAAATTATTATCACCACTCTCACAGACATCCCAAACAAAGCTCAAACTTCAATAGGTTCACTTTCACACTTGCGAGATTAACCTGCATTATAATAACAACCTCACATTATCATCTTAACCTGCACTTATCCTCACGTTATGCAGACACAAACTACTGTACCTTATGCTAACCAATCTCTCTCTCTCTCTCTCTCTAGGTGGTGGAACTTGATGCTGTCGTGTGGGTGTTGAGCTGAGAGGCCCTGGTTGATGCAGTGAAGAGCTCTATAAGGACAAACACAAGAAACGGTAAGAACGAGGGAGAAAAGAAAGGAGGGGGGAGGAGAGAGACAACCACAGCTGAGACAACAGAGACCTTCCATATGGGTAGAAAGAGAGAGAGGGGATGAATGAGATAGAGGTGAGGATGAGAGATGGGGAGGAGAGAGAGAGGGGATGAATGAGATAGAGGTGAGGAAGAGAGATGGGAGGTGGAGGAGAGAGAGAGGGGATGAATGAGATAGAGGTGAGGAAGAGAGATGGGGAGGAGAGAGAGAGAGAGAGAGAGGGGGGGGGGAAGGGTGTGAGGAGAGGAGAGGGGAGAGAGAAGTGGGGGGAGAGAGAGGTGGGGGAGAGTGCAGTGGAAGCTTCCTGTACTGTACAGTAACTTGACAGACCACCGCTTCCCACAATGCTTAGTTACAGAGATACAGCTCATTTTTCTACTCTCTAAAACGAAGCAGTTGGATCATAAATCCCGTGAGTTTGTGTTACATCATCACCGTCATTATAGGTTTGTCGTGCTCAAGCGCAGGAGATGTATCTGGCCTCGGCCCAGAACAGCAGCGTGTGTGTGTCCCCCCCAAATAGTACACTATTCCCTATATAGTGCACTGCTTTTGAACATAGTTCTATGGGCCCTGGTCAAAGACAATTCTGTTGTAGTTTGAAAAGAGAAGTGAGGAGAAATGAGTTAGAGCCGCTGGGGGTATTTTAGAGGAACTCACTGGATTGTCATCTGACAACACAGAGAGAGAGAGAGAGAGAGAGACAGAGAGAGAGAGAGAGAGAGAGAGAGAGAGAGAGAGACAGAGAGACAGAGAGACAGAGAGACAGAGAGACAGAGAGAGAGAGAGAGAGAGAGAGAGAGAGAGACAGAGAGACAGAGAGAGAGAGAGAGAGAGAGAGAGAGAGAGGGGTATATTCTGGTAAGAGACAGGGCGAGGAAGGTGGTGAGAGATGCTGTGTGGGGAGAGGAAGAGAGGGTATCATTGTGCCTCCTTCCTCTTCAGTTAAAACACCAGAGAGAATATGGAGAGAAAAAGAGAAGTGTGCGAAAGAGAGAGAGAGAGATGTGTAGAGCTAGCTAGTAGCTACAGTAGTGTTCTCTGTAGCAGAGTCTCTAAGGGAGAGACAGAGACAGAGACAGAGGCAGCCACTGGGACCTCAGTGAGATAGCATGCGGTACTGGGAAAGACTGACTGTGATTAATCAATTTACTAGGATACGGAATAACAGATCACGGCAGAGAAGAGAAGGAGGGAAGAGAGGAAGAGGGAGAGGAAAGAGGGAGGTGACATACAGACAGAGTGCAGATAGCAACATTTGACTGGTGTGAAGGTAAGAGAACGTAATACAGCCGCATGCCCCCTACAGGCCAGTCTTAGGTTGGCTAATGATTACGAAACCAGTCAATAATGAATTTCCTTTAAACTTTATGTGTGTGTGTGTGTGTGTGTGTGTGTGTGTGTGTGTGTGTGTGTGTGTGTGTGTGTGTGTGTGTGTGTGTTAGCATGCATATCTATGCATCCACCATTCTACAAAACATTAAGAACACCTTCCTAATATTGAGTTGCACCTCCCCGTTTGCCCTCTGAACAGCCTCAATTCATCGGGACATGGACTCCACAAGGTGTCGAAAGCGTTCCACAAGGATGCTGGCACTTGTTGACTCCAAATGTCCCACAGTTGTGTCAAGTTGGCTGAATGTCCTTTGTGTGGTGGACAATTCTTGATACACAAAAAAAACAACTGTTGAGCGTGAAAAACCCCAGCAGCGTTGCAGTTCTTGACATTAAAGGCACTTAAATCTTTTGTCTTGCCCATTCACCCTCTGAATTGGACACGTCTCCTCTTCTTCATCTACACTGATTGAAGTGGATTTAACAGGTGACATCAATAAGAGATCATATCTTTCACCTGGATTCAACTGATCAGTCCAAGTCATGGAAAGAGCAGGTGTTCATAATGTTTTGTGTACTCAGTGTAAAGAGCAGGTGTTCCTAATGTTTTGTATACTCAGTGTAAAGAGCAGGTGTTCATAATGTTTTGTTCGCTCAGTGTAAAGAGCAGGTGTTCATAATGTTTTGTATACTCAGTGTAAAGAGCAGGTGTTCATAATGTTTTGTATACCATAGGTGTTATGCACATTAACAGATTTTGTGGTATGATTTGATGTCAGCTCAGTAAAAACCTTGGTTTGTCTAATTCAGACTCTCAGTTAAAACCTTGGTTTGTCTAACTCAGACTCTCAGTTATCTTGGTTTGTCTAATTCAGACTCTCAGTTAAAACCTTGGTTTGTCTAACTCAGACTCTCAGTTAAAACCTTGGTTTGTCTAACTCAGACTCTCAGTTATCTTGGTTTGTCTAATTCAGACTCTCAGTTAAAACCTTGGTTTGTCTAACTCAGACTCTCAGTTAAAACCTTGGTTTGTCTAACTCAGACTCTCAGTTATCTTGGTTTGTCTAATTCAGACTCTCAGTTAAAACCTTGCTTTGTCTAACTCAGACTCTCAGTTATCTTGGTTTGTCTAACTCAGACTCTCAGTTACCTTGGTTTGTCTAACTCAGACTCTCAGTTACCTTGGTTTGTCTAACTCAGACTCTCAGTTACCTTGGTTTGTCTAACTCAGACTCTCAGTTAACTTGGTTTGTCTAACTCAGACTCTCAGTTATCTTGGTTTGTCTAACTCAGACTCTCAGTTTAAACCTTGGTTTGAAGGGAATGTGGTGCCATTTGGGACGCTGGCATTGTCTTTCGGATCACCTTGGCAACGCAGGAAATATGAATTCATGCACAGCATGCTATCAACAGTAGATATACTGTTAGACCTGCTATCAACAGTAGATAAACTGTTAGACCTGCTATCAACAGACAGTAGATAAACTGTTAGACCTGCTATCAACAGTAGATATACTGTTAGACCTGCTATCAACAGACAGTAGATATACTGTTAGACCAGCTATCAACAGTAGATAAACTGTCAGACCTGCTATCAACAAACAGTAGATATACTGTTAGACCTGCTATCAACAGACAGTAGATAAACTGTTAGACCTGCTATCAACAGTAGATATACTGTTAGACCTGCTATCAACAGACAGTAGATATACTGTTAGACCTGCTATCAACAGTAGATAAACTGTTAGACCTGCTATCAACAGTAGATAAACTGTTAGACCTGCTATCAACAGACAGTAGATATACTGTTAGACCTGCTATCAACAGACAGTAGATAAACTGTTAGACCTGCTATCAACAGTAGATATACTGTTAGACCTGCTATCAACAGACAGTAGATATACTGTTAGACCTGCTATCAACAGACAGTAGATAAACTGTTAGACCTGCTATCAACAGTAGATATACTGTTAGACCTGCTATCAACAGTAGATATATTGTTAGACCTGCTATCAACAGTAGATATACTGTTAGACCTGCTATCAACAGTAGATAAACTGTTAGACCTGCTATCAACAGACAGTAGATATACTGTTAGACCTGCTATCAACAGTAGATCTACTGTTAGACCTGCTATCAACAGACATTAGATATACTGTTAGACCTGCTATCAACAGTAGATCTACTGTCAGAACTGTTATTAACAGTAGATCTACTGTTAGACCTGCTATCAACAGACAGTAGATATACTGTTAGACCTGCTATCAACAGTAGATATACTGTTAGAACTGCTATCAACAGACAGTAGATATACTGTTAGACCTGCTATCAACAGTAGATAAACTGTTAGACCTGCTATCAACAGACAGTAGATAAACTGTTAGACCTGCTATCAACAGTAGATATACTGTTAGACCTGCTATCAACAGACAGTAGATATACTGTTAGACCTGCTATCAACAGTATATATACTGTTAGACCTGCTATCAACAGTAGATATACTGTTAGACCTGCTATCAACAGACAGTAGATATACTGTTAGACCTGCTATCAACAGACAGTAGATATACTGTTAGACCTGCTATCAACAGTAGATATACTGTTAGACCTGCTATCAACAGACAGTAGATATACTGTTAGACCTGCTATCAACAGTAGATAAACTGTTAGACCTGCTATCAACAGACATTGATCTGAGAGAGGTTAGCTACATTTCGTGTGTGCCTCTGAAAACTGACCCAACATCTGCACGTTCTGTAGCCTTTATATGGACAATGAACTGATTGATTGATCGATTCAATGATGATTGATTGATTGATTCATTAATCAATAGAGAGTTTCATTTTAACTGTGGATAATTCATCAATAAGGCACGAGGGGGTGTGGTAATGGCTAATATACCACAACTATGGCCTGTTCCTGTACACCACACAACGCAGAGTGCCTGGACACAGCCCTTAGTCGTTGTATATTGGCCATGTACCACAAACCTCCGAGGTGCCTTATTGCTATTATAAACTGGTTACCAACGTAATTAGAGTTGTAAATATAAATGTTTTGTCATAAACATGGTATAAAGTCTGATATACCATGGCTTTTTTTAGCCAATCGGCATTCAGGGCTCGAACCACACAGTTTATAAAGCCAGATGAACAATTAGGGGAGACAATAGGTCAGGAAAGGTGATTAGATGAGAGTAAGGCTAAAATAACATGGTTTCTACAACAATATAACATAGAAAAGCATTTCTCTGTACTGTTAGTCTCTCTCTCTCCAGGTTGGGGTTAGTTCTACTGTTAGTCTTTGTGTCTCCAGGTTGGGGTTAGTTCTACTGTTAGTCTCTCTCTCTCCAGGTTGGGGTTAGTTCTACTGTTAGTCTATGTGTCTCCAGGTTGGGGTTAGTTCTACTGTTAGTTTCTCTCTCTCCAGGTTGGGGTTAGTTCTACTGTTAGTCTCTCTCTCTCCAGGTTGGGGTTAGTTCTACTGTTAGTCTATGTGTCTCCAGGTTGGGGTTAGTTCTACTGTTAGTCTCTCTATCTCTCCAGGTTGGGGTTAGTTCTACTGTTAGTCTCTCTCTCTCCAGGTTGGGGTTAGTTCTACTGTTAGTCTATGTGTCTCCAGGTTGGGGTTAGTTCTACTGTTAGTCTCTCTCTCTCTCCAGGTTGGGGTTAGTTCTACTGTTAGTCTATGTGTCTCCACGTTGGGGTTAGTTCTACTGTTAGTCTCTCTCTCTCCAGGAGGTTGGGGTTAGTTATACTGTTAGTCTACGTGTCTCCAGTCCAGGTTGGGATTAGTTCTACTGTTAGTATATGTCTCTCCAGTCCAGGTTGGGGTTCGTTCTACTGTTAGTCTCTCTCTCTCTCTCCAGGTTGGGGTTCGTTCTACTGTTAGTCTCTCTCTCTCTCTCTCCAGGTTGGGGTTAGTTCTACTGTTAGTCTCTCTCTCTCCAGGAGGTCGGGGTTAGTTCTACTGTTAGTCTATCTCTCTCCAGGTTGGGGTTAGTTCTACTGTTAGTCTCTCTCTCTCTCCAGGTTGGAGTTAGTTCTACTGTTAGTCTATGTGCCTCCAGGTTGGGGTTAGTTCTACTGTTAGTCTATGTGTCTACAGTCCAGGTTGGGGTTAGTTCTACTGTATGTCTATCTCTCTCCTGTCCAGGTTACAGCCATGGGGAACCTCATTAAGGTCCTTGGCAAGGATTTAGAAAACTGTCCACATTTTTTCCTGGACTTTGAAAGTAAGTGAGCGCTGTTATGTGCATGCATATGTGTGTGTTTTTGACGTCTGTATCGGTGTGTGATGCAGGGTGGAGGTCAGAGGTGAAGGATGGGGTTTTAGATGTGGGTTGATGTTCTCATGGTGTGTTGGAGTGTCGTTGGGTTGTGTGTGGTGTTTGTCATGTTCAGAAACTCTCTACACTCACTCATTCTTGGACCTCCTGAACTGAACCAATCAGTCCTCATAAGACCCATGTCCATGATCCCTTTGTAGTTTAGCTCATCTTTAATTTAAGTTGACTTCACAATAAACAGAGGATAGTGGAGATAGTTCAGACAATATGATAGTTCAGATGTACCCAGCAGCCCTTCAGTACTGAGAAGCTGGAAAGATGTACCCAGCAGCCCTCCAGTACTGAGAAGCTGGACAGATGTACCCAGCAGCCCTCCAGTACTGAGAAGCTGGACAGATGTACCCAGCAGCCCTCCAGTACTGAGAAGCTGGACAGATGTACCCAGCAGCCCTCCAGTACTGAGAAGCTGGACAGATGTACCCAGCAGCCCTCCAGTACTGAGAAGCTGGACAGATGTACCCAGCAGTTCCCCAGTACTGAGAAGCTAGACAGATGTACCCAGCAGTTCTCCAGTACTGAGAAGCTGGACAGATGTACCCAGCAGCCCTCCAGTACTGAGAAGCTGGACAGACGTACCTAGCAGCCCTCCAGTACTGAGAAGCTGGACAGACATACCCAGCAGTTCTCCAGTACTGAGAAGCTGGACAGACGTACCCAGCAGTTCTCCAGTACTGAGAAGCTGGACAGACATACCCAGCAGTTATCCAGTACTGAGAAGCTGGACAGACATACCCAGCAGTTCTCCAGTACTGAGAAGCTGGACAGACATACCCAGCAGTTCTCCAGTACTGAGAAGCTGGACAGACATACCCAGCAGTTCTCCAGTACTGAGAAGCTGGACAGACATACCCAGCAGTTCTCCAGTACTGAGAAGCTGGACAGACATACCCAGCAGTTCTTCAGTACTGAGAAGCTGGACAGACATACCCAGCAGTTCTCCAGTACTGAGAAGCTGGACAGACATACCCAGCAGTTCTCCAGTACTGAGAAGCTGGACAGACATACCCAGCAGTTCTCCAGTACTGAGAAGCTGGACAGACATACCCAGCAGTTCTCCAGTACTGAGAAGCTGGACAGACATACCCAGCAGTTCTCCAGTACTGAGAAGCTGGACAGACGTACCTAGCAGCCCTCCAGTACTGAGAAGCTGGACAGACATACCCAGCAGTTCTCCAGTACTGAGAAGCTGGACAGATGTACCCAGCAGCCCTCCAGTACTGAGAAGCTGGACAGACATACCCAGCAGTTCTCCAGTACTGAGAAGCTGGACAGACATACCCAGCAGTTCTCCAGTACTGAGAAGCTGGACAGATGTACCCAGCAGCCCTCCAGTACTGAGAAGCTGGACAGACATACCCAGCAGTTCTCCAGTACTGAGAAGCTGGACAGATGTACCCAGCAGTTCTCCAGTACTGAGAAGCTGGACAGATGTACCCAGCAGCCCTCCAGTACTGAGAAGCTGGACAGACATACCCAGCAGTTCCCCAGTACTGAGAAGCTGGACAGATGTACCCAGCAGCCCTCCAGTACTGAGAAGCTGGACAGACATACCCAGCAGTTCTCCAGTACTGAGAAGCTGGACAGATGTACCCAGCAGCCCTCCAGTACTGAGAAGCTGGACAGACATACCCAGCAGCCCTCCAGTACTGAGAAGCTGGACAGACATACCCAGCAGCCCTCCAGTACTGAGAAGCTGGACAGACATACCCAGCAGTTCTCCAGTACTGAGAAGCTGGACAGACGTACCTAGCAGCCCTCCAGTACTGAGAAGCTGGACAGACGTACCTAGCAGCCCTCCAGTACTGAGAAGCTGGACAGACATACCCAGCAGTTCTCCAGTACTGAGAAGCTGGACAGATGTACCTAGCAGCCCTCCAGTACTGAGAAGCTGGACAGATGTACCTAGCAGCCCTCCAGTACTGAGAAGCTGGACAGACGTACCTAGCAGCCCTCCAGTACTGAGAAGCTGGACAGACGTACCCAGCAGCCCTCCAGTACTGAGAAGCTGGACAGACGTACCTAGCAGCCCTCCAGTACTGAGAAGCTGGACAGACGTACCTAGCAGCCCTCCAGTACTGAGAAGCTGGACAGACATACCCAGCAGTTCTCCAGTACTGAGAAGCTGGACAGACGTACCTAGCAGTTCTCCAGTACTGAGAAGCTGGACAGATGTACCCAGCAGCCCTCCAGTACTGAGAAGCTGGACAGACGTACCTAGCAGCCCTCCAGTACTGAGAAGCTGGACAGACATACCCAGCAGTTCTCCAGTACTGAGAAGCTGGACAGACATACCCAGCAGTTCTCCAGTACTGAGAAGCTGGACAGACATACCCAGCAGTTCTCCAGTACTGAGAAGCTGGACAGACATACCCAGCAGTTCTCCAGTACTGAGAAGCTGGACAGACATACCCAGCAGTTCTCCAGTACTGAGAAGCTGGACAGACATACCCAGCAGTTCTCCAGTACTGAGAAGCTGGACAGACATACCCAGCAGTTCTCCAGTACTGAGAAGCTGGACAGACATACCCAGCAGTTCTCCAGTACTGAGAAGCTGGACAGACATACCCAGCAGTTCTCCAGTACTGAGAAGCTGGACAGACGTACCTAGCAGCCCTCCAGTACTGAGAAGCTGGACAGACGTACCTAGCAGCCCTCCAGTACTGAGAAGCTGGACAGACATACCCAGCAGTTCTCCAGTACTGAGAAGCTGGACAGACGTACCTAGCAGTTCTCCAGTTCTGAGAAGCTGGACAGATGTACCCAGCAGCCCTCCAGTACTGAGAAGCTGGACAGACGTACCTAGCAGCCCTCCAGTACTGAGAAGCTGGACAGACATACCCAGCAGTTCTCCAGTACTGAGAAGCTGGACAGACGTACCTAGCAGCCCTCCAGTACTGAGAAGCTGGACAGACATACCCAGCAGTTCTCCAGTACTGAGAAGCTGGACAGACGTACCTAGCAGTTCTCCAGTACTGAGAAGCTGGACAGACATACCCAGCAGTTCTCCAGTACTGAGAAGCTGGACAGACGTACCCAGCAGCCCTCCAGTACTGAGAAGCTGGACAGACGTACCTAGCAGCCCTCCAATACTGAGAAGCTGGACAGACGTACCTAGCAGCCCTCCAGTACTGAGAAGCTGGACAGATGTACCTAGCAGCCCTCCAGTACTGAGAAGCTGGACAGCAGAGAGCTAGAAGAAAACTAAGCAGAGAAATCTGTCTGTCCACGTTGCCATGCAAAGACCACCCACAACCACAACATACCTGGGCGGAGTATGCCACCATCACACCCGACCCAACCCACCCACACCACACACACGTCCCTCACACCACCCCCTCACCATCCACACACACTCCTCTTCTCCCCTCTCTCTGTTCTAGGAGACTCATGGGTAACCTCCTGAAAGTGCTGGCTTGCTCCGAACTAGAGCATGGCCCAATAGTTTTCCTTGACTTTGAACGTGAGATCATCCTCTTTTTATTTATTTTCTTCTCTGTGTTTCTATTTTATTTTGTCTTACTTTTCAGTTCTTCCTTCATTCTGTCCATGTGTTGTTTGTCATCTACCTGTAGTCTTCCTCCTCCTCCATGTTTCTCTCCTCAGTCGTCACCTTACACTCCATTTTTTCAGCTCAAGAGAAAGGGGAAAGGGGGGGATACCTAGTCAGTTGTCCAACTGAATATATTCAACTGAAATGTGTCTTCCACATTTAACCCAACTCCTCTGAGGCTGGTCTTCATATGTAATAACTAATCTGCTGTTATATGAGAAGACTAGTTATGAGAAGACTAGTTATGAGAAGACTAGTAATGTGAAGACTAGTAATGAGAAGACTAGTAATGAGAAGACTAATAATGAGAAGACTAGTAATGTTTAGACTAGTAATGTGAAGACTAGTTATGAGAAGACTAGTTATGTGAAGACTAGTAATGTGAAGACTAGTAATGAGAAGACTAGTAATGTGAAGACTAGTTATGTGAAGACTAGTTATGTGAAGACTAGTTATGTGAAGACTAGTAATGTGAAGACTAGTAATGTGAAGACTAGTAATGTGAAGACTAGTTATGAGAAGACTAGTTATGTGAAGACTAGTTATGTGAAGACTAGTAATGTGAAGACTAGTAATGTGAAGACTATTAATGAGAAGACTAGTAATGTGAAGACTAGTTATGAGAAGACTAGTTATGTGAAGACTAGTAATGAGAAGACTAGTAATGTGAAGACTAGTAATGTGAAGACTAGTTATGTGAAGACTAGTTATGTGAAGACTAGTATAAGCAAGAAGCCAGAATATGGCGACTACTAATTCAAATTGTATCCAGATTTTAAGATTGGAATCAGGCCCTTGCTTTTCTCTTCTTGCTATGAGATAAAGATGTCTTGCAGCCTCAGACCATCTATATCTATCTTCTTGCTATGAGATAAAGATGTCTTGCAGCCTCAGACCATCTATATCTATCTTCTTGCTATGAGATAAAGATGTCTTGCAGCCTCAGACCATCTATATCTATCTTCTTGCTATGAGATAAAGATGTCTTACAGCCTCAGACCATCTATATCTAACCACCCCTCTCTTCTTACCTCTATGCAATGCTGTCGGATGAGCGTGTGAGAGTGTGTGCATGTGTTTATGTTTAAAATATGGTGTGTGCGTGAGTGTGTGTGCCAGAGGATGCTGGTAGGAGGAGCTATAGGAGGAAGGTCTCATCGTAAAGGCTGGAATGGAATTAAATGGAACTAAGTTAGACGTGTTGTTTCCATGAGTCTGATACCGTTCCATGAATTATATTCCAGCCATCACAATGAGTCCGTACAACTATGACTCCTCCAGGCAGCCTCCTGTGGCGTTCATATGCCTGTTTGTGTGTGTATGGGGGCAAGCGAGGGTCGTTTACAAGATAACCGCCTCCATCCTCACCTTCCCTCTTTCCACACTGACCTCTAACATTTAACTTCCTGCCTTCCTTCCTTCCTGCCTTCTCCAAAGTTCCCCCTGTTTATTAACAGAAATGTTTCCTTCCACTGGTCAATTCTGTTATAGATCCTATGGAAGAGGGAGAGCCCACTGCTAGAGAGAAAGGGATGTTTGTCCTAAAGCAGAGTAAACCCCCGCTCTACAGTAGCACTGTACTCTCCTGCTCCAGTGAGAGGCAGAAGTCACCTCTGTCACACAGATGAAAGCTTGAGTTAACAATAACACAGACCAAAGCTAAAGACCTACTCCATAACCTATAACTGTAATAATTCACCTTCATCTAGAATAAAACAAAAGCATCGACACAATAACTAATCTAAACAGGGTCAACTCCATTACAAACCAATCAACATAGACCAGGGATATAGGTCAACTCCATTACAAACCAAACAACATAGACCAGGGATATAGGTCAACTCCATTACAAACCAATCAACATAGACCAGGGATATAGGTCAACTCCATTACAAACCAATCAACATAGACCAGGGATATAGGTCAACTCCATTACAAACCAAACAACATAGACCAGGGATATAGGTCAACTCCATTACAAACCAATCAACATAGACCAGGGATATAGGTCAACTCCATTACAAACCAAACAACATAGGCCAGGGATATAGGTCAACTCCATTACAAACCAAACAACATAGACCAGGGATATAGGTCAACTCCATTACAAACCAATCAACATAGACCAGGGATATAGGTCAACTCCATTACAAACCAATCAACATAGACCAGGGATATAGGTCAACTCCATTACAAACCAATCAACATAGACCAGGGATATAGGTCAACTCCATTACAAACCAATCAACATAGACCAGGGATATAGGTCAACTCCATTACAAACCAAACAACATAGACCAGGGATATAGGTCAACTCCATTACAAACCAAACAACATAGACCAGGGATATAGGTCAACTCCATTACAAACCAAACAACATAGACCAGGGATATGAGTCAACTCCATTACAAACCAAACAACATAGACCAGGGATACGGGTCAACTCCATTAAAACCAAACAACATAGACCAGAGATATAGGTCAACTCCATTACAAACCAAACAACATAGACCAGGGATATAGGTCAACTCCATTACAAACCAAACAACATAGACCAGGGATATAGGTCAACTCCATTACAAACCAAACAACATGGACCAGGGATACGGGTCAACAACAGGGAAGTGTATCCTGGGATAATTAAACATACTTTATTAACAGCTCCTTTGTGTATGTGAGGAGAGTGTGAGGCGTTCCATCTCTACGGTAACGCAGGAGTGGATTCATGGAGCAGAGAGCACAGGTGTCTCTGAATCCCTGCAAATTACAAAACAAAATGGCCACAACATCCGCTGAACACGAACATGAACAAACAGACACTGTCAAGTGTTTATCAGAGTCCGAAAACGAGTATGCGTAATCGTTGGCAGGGTTCTATAATATTGGACCGTTGGTTTTCATACTTTTTGGAATCGTCAGCGCTATTTTATCTACCTGTCGCTACCTTCAAGTGGCTGGAGCTGCTGGGAGGTGCACGTTAGGGCCGTGTGTGTGTGTGTGTGTGTGTGTGTGTGTGTGTGTGTATGTGTGTGTGTGTGTGTCCCACGGATGGATGGTCACAATGTCACGCCGAACTGTCTCTTCTGGGGACTCTGAATCAGTTAGTTACTAGTTAGTTAGTTAGTTATTAGTTAGTTGGCCTCTTGCCGTCAGATTAAGTTGTCCCCTGCCTGTCCCGTTTAGTCACTGACACACACACAGTTGGTAGAGCATGGCACTTGCAACTCCAAGGGTCATTGGTTCAATTCACAAGGGGGACCACCAGTATGAACAAATATCTTTTTAATTACAAAAAAAAAAGCCTACAGTGATTGAGAGGCAACGTGTGTGTGTACTTTAGTTTTGGCTGTTCAGCTGTTCTGGCTACGACCTTTGGATGAGAGACAAAAAAGAAGAAGAAGATGTATGTGAACTCCATTTGGCAGTTCACATACACTACCCACAATCCTCCTCTGGATATGAAAGGCCATTTCTAAATGTGGATCTCTGTGACGTAGAAGCGTAGAGGGAGACAATGCTATAGGAACACATCAGGCTGACGCAGGGCTAAAAAAAAATGCTGTATTGTGAATTAAGCAACACTATTCCCTACAGCTCTCACCCTCTCTGTGCCCACTCACACACACACACTCTCTCATTCTCTCAGCAGTCTTTTCAGGGTTTCTTCCACTCCCACAGCCCCTCTTTCCACCTCTCTTTCTCTCCCATTCTCCACCATATGGATCTTTCTTTGCTGTCTCTATTTGGATTGTTCTTCCTGTTCCTGTCCTCTCTCTCTCTTCCTATATCTCGTCCCATCCATCCATCTCTCTCTTTCTCTCCCCCTCCCCCTCTCTCTCTCCCCCTTCCTCTGACCACAGTGCAGCCCAGTTTCCAGTGCAGCCCAGCTGCTGGTCGGCATGCATGCAGCAGATTGGTCAGACCTTTCCTGTTCTGTTTAATCTGGGGGATCGTTTAATCGGGCCTGGCCAACCCCAGAGTCCTGACTGCTTTGTGAGAGTCAGCGACAACACAGGTCTTGGGACTATACATCCTTTAAACACGGTTCATACAGGAATTGGAAAGTCAAAATCAAGGATTCCAGGGTCTTTCTCATCCACATTTTCAAGACCTTAAGATATACAATTGTATAATTTATATAATTATAGATATAAGGCCCCCCCCCCATAAAGAGCATGCAAAAAGTGTTTTAAAAAAGTAGGCAATTTAAGCCTTATCAATGCATAATTGTATTACATTTTATTTAACTAGGCAAGTAGGTTATGAAGAAATTCTTATTTACAATGATAACCTACCAAGAGGCAGAAGGCCTCCTGCAGGACTGGGGGGGGATGGGACACATTTTTTTTTTAAGTATCAACTAAAAATATAGGGCAAAAAACACATCACGACAAGAGAGACAACACAACACTACGTAAAGAGAGAGACCTACAGCGACAACAACAGTCAGGGGTGATACGATATCACTGACATCATATCACAACAACCCAAGCTTTAGGTCGTGCTTCCCTGACTCCTGTGTGTGACAGAGCTGATTAACTAGCTTATTCCGATTATATTAATTCACCTCAAAAAGGGGGGGGGTGCAGATCCTTGACCTGACATGTGACCATGTAACTCAAACGTCAAGTAAACAAATGAACCAGCCTGCTGACATACATGCAGAATTTAATGACAATCAAAAAAAATGGACACTTTTTACACACAACTCTTCACAGGAAATATGTTGAACGTAGAAGGTGAAGTGACACAAAAGCGTGAACAAATATCAAATCAAACTAAGATGTTATTGGTCACATACACATGGTTAGCAGATGTTAACCCCCCCCTCCCCTCTGGGACAGGACAGCCTAATCTACTGTAGTAGTGGAGGTACTGTACAGACACATATCTCATGTCAAGATCTGGACCTCTGCGGTGTAGTGACTGAACAGATATATATTTATATTGCAAAGATCTTCGTGCTAATTCTCTTTCAACCCTCATCCTCCCTTGGTCACTAAACACCCTTCCCCTTACTCCCCCAACCTGTCCTATAAACCGAACCCCAATTCCCCCCCCCCCCCCACACACCCTGTCCTATAACCTAAACCTCAATTCTCCCCCTCACACACCCTGTCCTATAACCTAAATCCCCCCCACACACACCCTGTCCTATAACCTAAACCCCAATTACCCCCCCCACACACCCTGTCCTATAACCTAAACCCCAAATCCCCCACACATACCCTGTCCCTACTCTCCTCTCCAAAATTAAACTTCCCATAATGCTCCTCTCTACTCTCAACCCCAACCCTACCCTCCAAAACTCCATGTCCCATCATGCTCCTCTCCCTCCTCCAGATGCTCAGCCTACGGAGGCAGAGACGGCTGTATGGAACCAGGTCAGTGCTGTGCTGGAGGAGGCCCACGGCATCCTGGCTGAACTACAGTCATACAACGGGGCGGGGCAGGAGATACGAGAGGTGAGGGGAGGGGTGTGTGTGTGTGGGGGGGGGGGGGGGGGGGGGGGGGCAGGAGATACGAGAGGTGAGGGGAGGGGTGTGTGTGGGGGGGGGGGGGGGGCAGGAGATACGAGAGGTGAGGGGAGGGGTGTGTGAGGAGGGGAGGGGGGGGGGGACAGGAGATACGAGAGGTGAGGGGAGGGGTGTGTGAGGAGGGGGGGGGGGACAGGAGATACGAGAGGTGAGGGGAGGTGTGTGTGAGGAGGGGGGGGGGGGACAGGAGATACGAGAGGTGAGGGGAGGGGTGTGTGAGGAGGGGGGGGGGGGGGGGGGGGGACAGGAGATACGAGAGGTGAGGGGAGGTGTGTGTGAGGAGGGGGGGGGGGGGGGGACAGGAGATACGAGAGGTAAGGGGAGGTGTGTGTGAGGAGGGGGGGGGGGGACAGGAGATACGAGAGGTGAGGTGAGGGGTGTGTGAGGAGGGGGGGGGGGGGGACAGGAGATACGAGAGGTGAGGGGAGGTGTGTGTGAGGAGGGGGGGGGGGGGACAGGAGATACGAGAGGTAAGGGGAGGTGTGTGTGAGGAGGGGGGGGGACAGGAGATACGAGAGGTGAGGGGTGTGTGTGTGTAGGGAGGGGGGGGGGGCAGGAGATACGAGAGGTGTGTGAGGAGGGGGGGGGGGGCAGGAGATACGAGAGGTAAGGGGAGGGGTGTGTGGGGGGGGCAGGAGATACGAGAGGTGAGGGGAGGTTTGTGTGAGGAGGGGGGGGGGGGGGGACAGGAGATACGAGAGGTGAGGGGAGGGGTGTGTGTGTGTGTGTGTGTGGGGGGGGGGGGGCAGGAGATACGAGAGGTAAGGGGAGGTGTGTGTGAGGAGGGGGGGGGGGGGGGGCAGGAGATACGAGAGGTGAGGGGAGGGGTGTGTGAGGAGGGGGGGGGGACGGGACAGGAGATACGAAAGGTGAGGGGGGTGTGTGTGTGTAGGGAGAGGGGGGGGCAGGAGATACGAGAGGTGTGTGAGGAGGGGGGGGGGGCAGGAGATACGAGAGGTAAGGGGAGGGGTGTGTGTGGGGGGGGCAGGAGATACGAGAGGAGAGGGGAGGGGTGTGTGAGGAGGGGGGGGGGACAGGAGATACGAGAGGTGAGGGGTGTGTGTGTGTAGGGAGGGGGGGGGGCAGGAGATACGAGAGGTGTGTGAGGAGGGGGGGGGGGCAGGAGATACGAGAGGTGAGGGGAGGTGTGTGTGAGGAGGGGGGGGGGGGGGCAGGAGATACGAGAGGTGTGTGAGGGGGGGGGGGGGGGGGGGGCAGGAGATACGAGAGGTGAGGGGAGGTGTGTGTGAGGAGGGGGGGGGACAGGAGATACGAGAGGTGAGGGGAGGGGTGTGTGAGGAGGGAGGGGGACAGGAGATACGAGAGGTGAGGGGAGGGGTGTGTGTGTGCAGGGAGGGGGGGGGGGACAACGACGACTAAACAGAATATGAACATTTGTTAATGCCGTTAAGTGCTGTAACAAATGAAACCAAATTGCAATAGGTAGCCTGCTATTCTGATACACACAAATGACTATTCACAAATAACAATTTACCTGAAAATATTCCTTCCCCCGTTATTCATGTTATTATACTCTTGTTCACCAGCTGTGTACGTCTCTTAATTAGGAGAGGACCTGCAAGCCACACGGCCACAAACGTTACACTAACGGTTCATCAAACAGTTCTACTGTTCAAACGTTAGACTAACGGTTCATCAAACAGTTCTACTGTTCAAACGTTAGACTAACGGTTTAACGTGTGGTGTTGAGTCAAGTTCAAACACACGCGCGCACAACTTTTCTCTCTCTCTCTCTCTCTCTCTCTCAAAGCAGCCTAGGTGGTCAGCCAGGCATCAAAACACACAACAATCACGACCATGCTGTTATCAACACCAGACAGGGAACCAGGGGCTTCAACGACCACTGAGAATAGCATGGCAGTTCAGATTTGATCGCTCTATAGAGTAATAGTATTGAGTATATACTATAGTACTACGTTCCATTCAAATATATATATTTTTATGGACAGCATAGACCTTGAAGTAATCAATAATCTATCACATATGGCTCTCACTAATCCAGTCCTGTCAGATCAAGGATTACTTAAGGAAGGAAGGAATTCCTTTTAATGTTAGAAATACTTGTCATCTTCCTCTCCTTCTCCAGGCCATCCAGAACCCAGGTGATCTGCAGTTACAGGAGAAGGCCTGGAACGCAGTCTGCCCCCTGGTGGCAAAGCTCAAACGCTTCTACGAGTTCTCCCTCCGACTGGGTGGGTGACACACACACAAGCATGCACGCAAACACACACACACATACATACATGAACACACACACAGCTCTTTCCTCCTCTGCAGTAGCCTGACCTAGCAGGCAGGCAGCAGTTGCTAAGGCAACAACAGAACGCGGTCATCGAGCAGAGATAGAGAGATAGAGAGTGAGACAGGGAGAGGGGGAGAAAGGGAGAGGGGGAGAAAGGGAGAGGGGGAGAAAGGGAGAGTGAGACAGGGAGAGAGAGTGAGACAGGGAGAGGGGGAGAGGGAGGGAGAGAGAGATGGTTACTTCTCACACTAAACACAGATCCTACACCCTTCTCACACTAACCACAGACCCTACACACTTCCCACACTAAACACACTTCTCACACTAAACACAGACCCTACACACTTCTCACACTAAACACAGACCCTACACACTTCTCACACTAAACACAGACCCTACACACTTCTCATACTAAACACAGTGCCTTTAAACACTTCCTCGTCCAGGTGAAGGGGAGCTGGATCAGGAAGTAGCGAATTAGACTCTCACAATGTTTGACAACAAGAAGAAACGCAGACCTTCACCAGGAGGGAGAGTGGAGTTTCTATTAATTATATATCTATGCTCCAGTAGCTCTGGGGTAGCAGCAGCAGGAGGAGGGAGAGTGGAGTTTCTATTAATTATATATCTATGCTCCAGTAGCTCTGAGCTAGCAGCAGGAGGAGGGAGAGTGAAGTTTCTATCAGTTATATATCTATGCTCCAGTAGCTCTGAGCTAGCAGCAGGAGGAGGGAGAGTGGAGTTTCTATCAGTTATATATCTATGCTCCAGTAGCTCTGAGCTAGCAGCAGGAGGAGGGAGAGTGGAGTTTCTGTTAATTATATATCTATGCTCCAGTAGCTCTGAGCTAGCAGGAGGAGAGAGAGTGGAGTTTCTATTAATTATATATCTATGCTCCAGTAGCTCTGAGCTAGCAGCAGGAGGAGAGAGAGTGGAGTTTCTATTAGTTATATATCTATGCTCCAGTAGCTCTGGGGTAGCAGCAGGAGGAGGGAGAGTGGAGTTTCTATCAGTTACATATCTATGCTCCAGTAGCTCTGCGCTAGCAGCAGGAGGAGGGAGAGTGGAGTTTCTATTAGTTATATATCTATGCTCCAGTAGCTCTGAGCTAGCAGCAGGAGGAGAGAGAGTGGAGTTTCTATCAGTTATATATCTATGCTCCAGTAGCTCTGAGCTAGCAGCAGGAGGAGAGAGAGTGGAGTTTCTATTAATTATATATCTATGCTCCAGTAGCTCTGAGCTAGCAGCAGGAGGAGGGAGAGTGAAGTTTATATCAGTTATATATCTATGCTCCAGTAGCTCTGAGCTAGCAGCAGGAGGAGGGAGAGTGGAGTTTCTATCAGTTATATATCTATGCTCCAGTAGCTCTGAGCTAGCAGCAGGAGGAGAGAGAGTGGAGTTTCTATTAATTATATATCTATGCTCCAGTAGCTCTGAGCTAGCAGCAGGAGGAGAGAGAGTGGAGTTTCTATTAGTTATATATCTATGCTCCAGTAGCTCTGGGGTAGCAGCAGGAGGAGGGAGAGTGGAGTTTCTATCAGTTATATATCTATGCTCCAGTAGCTCTGAGCTAGCAGCAGGAGGAGGGAGAGTGGAGTTTCTGTTAATTATATATCTATGCTCCAGTAGCTCTGAGCTAGCAGGAGGAGAGAGAGTGGAGTTTCTATTAATTATATATCTATGCTCCAGTAGCTCTGAGCTAGCAGCAGGAGGAGAGAGAGTGGAGTTTCTATTAGTTATATATCTATGCTCCAGTAGCTCTGGGGTAGCAGCAGGAGGAGGGAGAGTGGAGTTTCTATCAGTTACATATCTATGCTCCAGTAGCTCTGCGCTAGCAGCAGGAGGAGGGAGAGTGGAGTTTCTATTAGTTATATATCTATGCTCCAGTAGCTCTGAGCTAGCAGCAGGAGGAGAGAGAGTGGAGTTTCTATCAGTTATATATCTATGCTCCAGTAGCTCTGAGCTAGCAGCAGGAGGAGAGAGAGTGGAGTTTCTATTAATTATATATCTATGCTCCAGTAGCTCTGAGCTAGCAGCAGGAGGAGGGAGAGTGAAGTTTATATCAGTTATATATCTATGCTCCAGTAGCTCTGAGCTAGCAGCAGGAGGAGGGAGAGTGGAGTTTCTATCAGTTATATATCTATGCTCCAGTAGCTCTGAGCTAGCAGCAGGAGGAGAGAGAGTGGAGTTTCTATTAATTATATATCTATGCTCCAGTAGCTCTGAGCTAGCAGCAGGAGGAGAGAGAGTGGAGTTTCTATTAGTTATATATCTATGCTCCAGTAGCTCTGGGGTAGCAGCAGGAGGAGGGAGAGTGGAGTTTCTATCAGTTATATATCTATGCTCCAGTAGCTCTGAGCTAGCAGCAGGAGGAGGGAGAGTGGAGTTTCTATCAGTTATATATCTATGCTCCAGTAGCTCTGAGCTAGCAGCAGGAGGAGGGAGAGTGGAGTTTCTGTTAATTATATATCTATGCTCCAGTAGCTCTGAGCTAGCAGCAGGAGGAGAGAGAGTGGAGTTTCTATTAATTATATATCTATGATCCAGTAGCTCTGAGCTAGCAGCAGGAGGAGAGAGAGTGGAGTTTCTATTAGTTATATATCTATGCTCCAGTAGCTCTGGGGTAGCAGCAGGAGGAGGGAGAGTGGAGTTTCTATCAGTTATATATCTATGCTCCAGTAGCTCTGAGCTAGCAGCAGGAGGAGGGAGAGTGGAGTTTCTATTAGTTATATATCTATGCTCCAGTAGCTCTGAGCTAGCAGCAGGAGGAGAGAGAGTGGAGTTTCTATTAATTATATATCTATGCTCCAGTAGCTCTGAGCTAGCAGCAGGAGGAGAGAGAGTGGAGTTTCTGTTAATTATATATCTATGCTCCAGTAGCTCTGAGCTAGCAGCAGGAGGAGGGAGAGTGAAGTTTCTATCAGTTATATATCTATGCTCCAGTAGCTCTGAGCTAGCAGCAGGAGGAGGGAGAGTGGAGTTTCTATCAGTTATATATCTATGCTCCAGTAGCTCTGAGCTAGCAGCATGAGGAGAGAGAGTGGAGTTTCTATTAATTATATATCTATGCTCCAGTTGCTCTGAGCTAGCAGCAGGAGGAGGGAGAGTGGAGTTTCTATCAGTTATATATCTATGCTCCAGTAGCTCTGAGCTAGCAGCAGGAGGAGGGAGAGTGGAGTTTCTATCAGTTATATATCTATGCTCCAGTAGCTCTGAGCTAGCAGCAGGAGGAGGGAGAGTGGAGTTTCTGTTAATTATATATCTATGCTCCAGTAGCTCTGAGCTAGCAGCAGGAGGAGAGAGAGTGGAGTTTCTATTAATTATATATCTATGCTCCAGTAGCTCTGAGCTAGCAGCAGGAGGAGAGAGAGTGGAGTTTCTATTAGTTATATATCTATGCTCCAGTAGCTCTGGGGTAGCAGCAGGAGGAGGGAGAGTGGAGTTTCTATCAGTTATATATCTATGCTCCAGTAGCTCTGAGCTAGCAGCATGAGGAGGGAGAGTGGAGTTTCTATTAGTTATATATCTATGCTCCAGTAGCTCTGAGCTAGCAGCAGGAGGAGAGAGAGTGGAGTTTCTATTAGTTATATATCTATGCTCCAGTAGCTCTGAGCTAGCAGCAGGAGGAGAGAGAGTGGAGTTTCTATTAATTATATATCTATGCTCCAGTAGCTCTGAGCTAGCAGCAGGAGGAGGGAGAGTGAAGTTTCTATCAGTTATATATCTATGCTCCAGTAGCTCTGAGCTAGCAGCAGGAGGAGGAGGGAGAGTGGAGTTTCTATCAGTTATATATCTATGCTCCAGTAGCTCTGAGCTAGCAGCAGGATGAGAGAGAGTGGAGTTTCTATTAATTATATATCTATGCTCCAGTAGCTCTCAGCTAGCAGCAGGAGGAGAGAGAGTGGAGTTTCTATCAGTTATATATCTATGCTCCAGTAGCTCTGTGGTAGCAGCAGGAGGAGGGAGAGTGGAGATTCTATCCTGGCCGTCTCAGATAAAACACATCAGTACTGTATTTATAGAAGAGCTGTTGAATAGTTAATGATTCAGAGGGAAGGGATTGGTACCCACGGGACAGGCTGAGCCATTACTTTGACAGAGCTACATGCATCTATACTGTGGTCTGGGTTCAATAGCATGTGAATGGACACCATAGTAAGGGATATGTTTAGGACAAGGACACAGGAATGCAGACAATACTATTTATGAATCGCATGTGTGTAATGAGACAGTTCTGAGGAGCCACGAGCTCTTATGAAAACTTACATGATCAGCTGACTGAATACTAATGGTAATGATACTAACGTTATGTACATGTGTCTTTGTAGAAAATGCCTTGCGTAGCCTGTTGGAGGCGCTGACGAGCCCTCCCTACGCTCCCATGCAGCACCTAGAGAGAGAACAGGCCCTGGCCAAACAGTTCGCTGAGATACTCCACTTCACCCTCAGCTTCGACGAACTAAAAGTGAGGAGGAGGAGGAGCGAGGGATTTGGGAGGAGGAGAGAAAGAGGGAGGGAGGGAGGGAGGGAGGGAGGGGGGGAGGGGGGGTAAATTGGTCCTTACCTTCATAACACTTCATATCCCTTTCCTATACATACTTCTACTTCCTGTTGTGAATGACCAGTCTTTCTCTCCTTTCTGTTGTGAATGACCAGTATTTCTCTCCTTCCTGTTATGTTGTGAATGACCAGTCTTTCTCTCCTTCCTGTTGTGAATGACCAGTCTTTCTCTCCTTCCTGTTGTGAATGACCAGTCTTTCTCTCCTTCCTGTTGTGAATCACCAGTCTTTCTCTCCTTCCTGTTGTGAATGACCAGTCTTTCTCTCCTTCCTGTTGTGAATGACCAGTCTCTCTCCTTCCTGTTGTGAATGACCAGTCTTTCTCTCCTTCCTGTTGTGAATGACCAGTCTTTCTCTCCTTCCTGTTGTGAATGACCAGTCTTTCTCTCCTTCCTGTTGTCCTTCAGTGGGACACTAGGTCATCTTAAGAGTATAAAGTACTGGTTTTAACTGTACTTATTCTAGCCACTGTCCATCTTTGTCTCCCTCTCCCTCCCCCTCCTCTTCCCCCCCCCCTCCCTAACCCTCTCTCTCCCCCGCCTCCCTTTTCCTCTCCCCCTCTTCCCCCTCCCTCTCTCTCCTTCTCCCCTTCCTCTCTCCCCCCTCCCTCTCTCTCTCTCTCCTTCTCAACCTCCCTCACTCTCCTTCTCCCCCTTCCTCTCTCTCCGTCTCACCCTCCCTCTCTCCTTTCCCCCTCCCCCTATAGATGACAAACCCAGCCATTCAGAATGACTTCAGCTACTACAGGAGGACAATCAGTAGAAACAGGCTGAACAACCAGCAGGTAAGATCATCAGTAGAAACAGGCTGAACAACCAGCAGGTTGGCCTGTGCTACATTGGTGCCTTTAACCTGGATCACTTGGCTAATCTGTCAGGCAGTTGCTAGGGTAACAGTGTTCATTACAAACTGTTACCATAGTCACATGTGAAAAAGATAAAAGCTACTCATCAACACAGTGTTTACTCACCAACACAGTGTTTACTCACCAACACAGTGTTTACTCATCACCACAGTGTTTACTCATCACCACAGTGTTTACTCATCACCACAGTGTTTACTCATCAACACAGTGTTTACTCATCACCACAGTGTTTACTCACCAACACAGTGTTTACTCACCAACACAGTGTTTACTCATCACCACAGTGTTTACTCATCAACACAGTGTTTACTCATCACCACAGTGTTTACTCATCACCACAGTGTTTACTCACCAACACAGTGTTTACTCATCACCACATAGTACAGTGTTTACTCATCAACACAGTGTTTACTCATCACCACAGTGTTTACTCACCACCACAGTGTTTACTCATCAACACAGGGTTTACTCATCACCACAGTGTTTACTCACCACCACAGTGTTTACTCATCAACACAGTGTTTACTCATCACCACATAGTACAGTGTTTACTCATCACCACAGTGTTTACTCATCAACACAGTGTTTACTCATCACCACATAGTACAGTGTTTACTCATCAACACAGTGTTTACTCATCAACACAGTGTTTACTCACCAACACAGTGTTTACTCATCACCACAGTGTTTACTCATCACCACAGTGTTTACTCATCAACACAGTGTTTACTCACCAACACATTGTTTACTCATCACCACAGTGTTTACTCATCAACACAGTGTTTACTCATCACCACATAGTACAGTATTTACTCATCAACACAGTGTTTACTCATCACCACAGTGTTTACTCACCACCACAGTGTTTACTCATGAACACAGTGTTTACTCATCACCACAGTGTTTACTCATCACCACAGTGTTTACTCATCACCACAGTGTTTACTCACCAACACAGTGTTTACTCATCACCACAGTGTTTACTCACCACCACAGTGTTTACTCACCACCACAGTGTTTACTCATCAACACAGTGTTTACTCATCACCACAGTGTTTACTCATCACCACAGTGTTTACTCATCAACACAGTGTTTACTCATCAACACAGTGTTTACTCATCACCACATAGTACAGTGTTTATTCATCAACACAATGTTTACTCATCACCACAGTGTTTACTCACCACCACAGTATTTACTCATCAACACAGTGTTTACTCATCACCACAGTGTTTACTCACCACCACAGTATTTACTCATCAACACAGTGTTTACTCATCACCACAGTGTTTACTCATCACCACAGTGTTTACTCATCACCACAGTGTTTACTCATCAACACAGTGTTTACTCATCACCACATAGTACAGTGTTTACTCACCACCACAGTGTTTACTCATCAACACATAGTACAGTGTTTACTCACCAACACAGTGTTTACTCATCACCACAGTGTTTACTCATCACCACAGTGTTTACTCATCACCACAGTGTTTACTCATCAACACAGTGTTTACTCATCACCACATAGTACAGTGTTTACTCATCAACACAGTGTTTACTCATCACCACATAGTACAGTGTTTACTCACCACCACAGTGTTTACTCATCACCACATAGTACAGTGTTTACTCATCAACACAGTGTTTACTCATCAACACAGTGTTTACTCATCACCACATAGTACAGTGTTTACTCACCACCACAGTGTTTACTCATCAACACATAGTACAGTGTTTACTCACCACCACAGTGTTTACTCATCAATATATAGTACAGTGTTTACTCACCACCACAGTGTTGACTCATCAATATATAGTACAGTGTTTTCTCTCTATGTAGATGTTTAATGAATTGCAAACAGGAAAAGCATTGAATGATGTCACATTAGATGACTTAATAATTCACAACAGTTAAAGTGGAATCCTGTGCCAAATATGCAAATGTTGTCTTGTTCAAAACCATCTCTCTCTGCTGCAGTTGGAGGCAGAGAACGAGGTGAACAATGAGATGGCCAATCGGATGTCTCTGTTCTACGCCGAGGCCACGCCCATGCTGAAGACCCTGAGTAACGCCACCACCAAGTTTGTGTCAGAGGTCAGTCAGGGGTCACGACCCCTGTCCCCTTGTTCTAGTCCCTACCTCCTCCCCCCATCACACCCCTCCCTCTGGTTCTTAATGTTAACTAGCGCCAACTCCTGCCCCCTTAAACAAGAGCAAATACTAGTCTTTACGAAAGCTACCAACCCAAGTCAAATCAAATCAAATTTATTTATAAAGCCCTTCGTACATCAGCTGATATCTCAAAGTGCTGTACAGACACCCAGCCTAACACCCCAAACAGCAAGCAATGCAGGTGTAGAAGCACGGTGGCTAGGAAAAACTCCCTAGAAAGGCCAAAACCTAGGAAGAAACATGGAGAGGAACCAGGCTATGAGGGGTGGCCAGTCCTCTTCTGGCTGTGCCGGGTGGAGATTGTAACAGAACATGGCCAAGATGTTCAAAGATGACCAGCATGGTCAAATAATAGTAATCAGAGTGAATACGTCAGGGTTCCATAGCCGCAGGCAGAACAGTTGAAACTGGAGCAGCAGCACGGCCAGGTGGACTAGGGACAACAAGGAGTCATCAGGCCAGGTAGTCCTGAGGCATGGTCCTAGGGCTCAGGTACTCCGAGAGAGAGAGAAAGAAAGAGAGAATTAGAGAGAGCATGCTTAAATTCACACAGGACACTGGATAAGACAGGAGAAGTACTCCAGATATAACAGACTGGCCCTAGCCCCCCGACAGATAAACTACTGCAGCATAAATACTGGAGGCTGAGACAGGAGGGGTCAGGAGACACTGTGGCCCCATCCGATGATACCCCCAGACAGGGCCAAACAGGTAGGATATAACCCCACCCACTTTGCCAAAGCACAGCCCCCACACCACTAGAGGGATATCTTCAGCCACCAACTTACCATCCTGAGACAAGGCCGAGTATAGCCCACAAAGATCTCCGCCACGGCACAACCCAAGGGGGGGCGCCAACCCAGACAGGAAGACCACATCAGTGACTCAACCCACTCAAGTGACGCACCCCTCCTAGGGACGGCATGGAAGAGCACCAGTAAGCCAGTGTCTCAGCCCCTGTAATAGGGTTAGAGGCAGAGAATCCCAGTGGAAAGAGGGGAACCGGCCAGGCAGAGACAGCAAGGGCGGTTCGTTGCTCCAGAGCCTTTCCGTTCACCTTCACACTCCTGGGCCAGACTACATTCAATCATAGGACCTAATGAAGAGATGAGTCTTCACCTTATACTAGCATCACCACACCCCAAGTCACCCTATACTAGCCTCACCACACCCCAAGTCACCCTTTACTAGCCTCACCACACCCCAAGCCTGGTATTTACTCTCCGTCTCCCTCCAGGGGCCAGCGTAGGTATTTACTCTCCGTCTCCCTCCAGGGGCCAGCGTAGGTATTTACTCTCCATTTCCCCCCAGGGGCCAGCTTAGGTATTTACTCTCAGTCTCCCCCACGGGGGCCAGCGTAGGTATTTACTCTCTGTCTCCCTCCAGGGGCCAGCGTAGGTATTTACTCTCCGTATCCCCCCAGGGGCCAGCGTAGGTATTTACTCTGTCTCCCCCCAGGGGCCAGCTTAGGTAATTACTCTGTCTCCCCCAGGGCCCAGCGTAGGTGTTTACTCTCCGTCTCCCCCCAGGGGCCAGAGTAGGTATTTACTCTCCGTTTCCCTCCAGGGGCCATTGCTGGTATTTACTCTCTGTCTCCCCCTGCTGTCTGTGTTACAGAATAAGACCTTACCCATTGAAGACACCACAGACTGTCTGAGCACCATGGCCTGTGTGTGTCGCGTCATGCTGGAGACCCCGTGAGTAGCTCTCTTTTTCTCGTCCTTTCTTTCTCTAGTCTCTTTCTCTAGTCCTTTCTTTCTTTAGTCTCTTTCTCTAGTCTCTTTCTCTAGTCCTTTCATTCTCTAGTCTCTTTCTCTAGTCCTTTCTTTCTCTAGTCTCTTTCTCTAGTCCTTTCATTCTCTAGTCTCTTTCTCTAGTCCTTTCTTTCTCTAGTCTCTTTCTCTAGTCCTTTATTTCTCTAGTCCTTTCTTTCTCTAGTCCTTTCTTTCTCTAGTCTCTTTCTCTAGTCCTTTCTTTCTCTAGTCTTTCTCTAGTCCTTTCTTTCTCTAGTCTCTTTCTCTAGTCCTTTCATTCTCTAGTCTCTTTCTCTAGTCCTTTCTTTCTCTAGTCCTTTATTTCTCTAGTCCTTTATTTCTCTAGTCCTTTCTTTCTCTAGTCCATTATTTCTCTAGTCCTTTATTTCTCTAGTCCTTTATTTCTCTAGTCTCTTTCTCTAGTCCTTTCATTCTCTAGTCTCTTTCTCTAGTCCTTTCTTTCTCTAGTCTCTTTCTCTAGTCCTTTATTTCTCTAGTCCTTTCTTTCTATAGTCCTTTCTTTCTCTAGTCTCTTTCTCTAGTCCTTTCTTTCTCTAGTCTTTCTCTAGTCCTTTCTTTCTCTAGTCTCTTTCTCTAGTCCTTTCATTCTCTAGTCTCTTTCTCTAGTCCTTTCTTTCTCTAGTCCTTTATTTCTCTAGTCCTTTATTTATCTAGTCCTTTCTTTCTCTAGTCCTTTATTTCTCTAGTCCTTTATTTCTCTAGTCCTTTATTTCTCTAGTCTCTTTCTCTAGTCTCCTCTTTTTCTAGTCCTCTCTTTCTCTAGTCCTTTCTTTCTCTAGTCCTTTATTTCTCTAGTCCTTTATTTATCTAGTCCTTTATTTCTCTAATCCTTTATTTCTCTAGTCCTTTATTTCTCTAGTCCTTTATTTCTCTAGTCTCTTTATCTAGTCCTTTATTTATCTAGTCCTTTCTTTCTCTAGTCTCTTTCTCTAGTCCTTTATTTATCTAGTCCTTTATTTATCTAGTCCTTTATTTCTCTAGTCCTTTATTTCTCTAGTCTCTTTCTCTAGTCTTCTCTTTCTCTAGTCCTCTCTTTCTCCAGTCCTTTCTTTCTCTAGTCCTTTATTTCTCTGGTCCTTTATTGCTCTAGTCTCTTTATCTATTCCTTTATTTATCTAGTCCTTTATTTATCTAGTCCTTTATTTATCTAGTCCTTTATTCATCTAGTCCCTTCTTTCTCTAGTACTTTATTTCTCTAGTCCTTTATTTCTCTAGTCCTTTCTTTCTCTAGTCCTTTCTTTCTCTAGTCCTTTCTTTCTCTAGTCCTTTATTTATCTCGTCCTTTATTTCTCTATTCCTTTATTTATCTAGTCCTTTATTTATCTAGTCCTTTATTTATCTAGTCCTTTATTTATCTAGTCCTTTATTTCTCTAGTCTCTTTCTCTAGTCCTTTATTTATCTAGTCCTTTATTTCTCTAGTCCTTTATTTCTCTAGTCTCTTGCTCTAGTCTTCTCTTTCTCTAGTCCTCTCTTTCTCTAGTCCTTTCTTTCTCTAGTCCTTTATTTCTCTAGTCCTTTATTTATCTAGTCCTTTCTTTCTCTAGTCTCTTTCTCTAGTCCTTTATTTCTCTAGTCCTTTATTTCTCTAGTCCTTTATTTATCTAGTCCTTTCTTTCTCTAGTCCTTTATTTATCTAGTCCTTTATTTCTCTAGTCCTTTATTTCTCTAGTCCTTTATTTATCTAGTCCTTTATTTATCTAGTCTCTTTCTCTAGTCTTCTCTTTATCTAGTCCTTTATTTATCTAGTCCTTTATTTATCTAGTCCTTTATTTCTCTATTCCTTTATTTATCTAGTCCTTTATTTATCTAGTCCTTTATTTATCTAGTCCTTTATTTATCTAGTCCTTTATTTCTCTAGTCTCTTTCTCTAGTCCTTTATTTATCTAGTCCTTTATTTCTCTAGTCCTTTATTTCTCTAGTCTCTTGCTCTAGTCTTCTCTTTCTCTAGTCCTCTCTTTCTCTAGTCCTTTCTTTCTCTAGTCCTTTATTTCTCTAGTCCTTTATTTATCTAGTCCTTTCTTTCTCTAGTCTCTTTCTCTAGTCCTTTATTTCTCTAGTCCTTTATTTCTCTAGTCCTTTATTTATCTAGTCCTTTCTTTCTCTAGTCCTTTATTTATCTAGTCCTTTATTTCTCTAGTCCTTTATTTATCTAGTCCTTTATTTATCTAGTCTCTTTCTCTAGTCTTCTCTTTATCTAGTCCTTTATTTATCTAGTCCTTTATTTATCTAGTCCTTTATTTATCTAGTCCTCTCTTTCTCTAGTCCTCTCTTTCTCTAGTCCTGTCTTTCTCTAGTCTCTCTCTTTCTCTAGTCCGTTCTTTCTCTAGTCCTCTCTTTCTCTAGTCCTGTCTTTCTCTAGTCTCTCTCTTTCTCTAGTCCGTTCTTTCTCTAGTCCTCTCTTTCTCTAGTCCTCTCTTTCTCTAGTCTCTCTCTAGTTCTGTATTTCTCTAGTCTCTTTCTCTAGTCCTCTCTTTCTCAAGTCCTCTCTTTCTCTAGTCCTTTCTTTCTCTAGTCTCTTTCTCTAGTCCTTTATTTCTCTAGTCCTTTCTTTTTCAATCCCTCTCTACATTATCTCCTTCTTTTACTCCACCTCTCTATTTCTTACTGTCTCTCTTGCTGTGTGATTAGCTCCACTCTTTCCATCCTCTTTCCTTCTCTCGTTATGTCATGTCATGTCATCTTATGACCTTCAGGCCAAGTGAAAGCTGAATCGTTTTCCCCATATTTTCATTGTCTTTCTTTTACCTCTTATCTTTATCCCTCTCTTCCTCTCTTCATATCCCCCATCTCCCTCTCAATTCAATTTCAATTTAAGGGATTTATTGGCATGGGAAACATATGTCAACATTTCCAAATTAAGTGACATATAATGTCTACATACAGTGTATACATATGCAAATAGTTAAAAGTACAAAAGGGAAGATGAATAAACATAAATATGGGTTGAATTTACAATGGTGTTTGTTCTTCACTGGTTGCCCTTCTCTTGTGGCAACAGGTCACAACTCTTGCTGCTGTGATGGAACACTGTGGTATTTCACCCAGTAGATATGAGAGTTTATCAAAGTGGGTTTGTTTTCAAATGTATTTTCGTACTCTCTGGTTAGGGCCAAATAGCATTCTAGTTGTTTCTGTTTTTTGTAAATTCTTTCCAATGTGTCAAGTAGTTATCTTTTTGATTTCTCATGATTTGGTTCGGTCTAATTGTGCTGCTGTCCTGGGGCTCTGTGGGGTCTGTTTGTGTTTGTGAACAGAGCCCCAGGACCAGCATGCTTAGGGGACTCTTCTCCAGGTTCATCTCTCTGTAGGTGATGGCTTTGTTATGGACGGTTTGGGAATTGCTTCTTTTTAGGTGGTTGTAAAATTTAACAGCTTTTATGAAATTTGATAATTTGCGGGTATCTGCCTAATTCTGCTCTGCACACATTATTTGGTGTTTTGCAGAATTCTGCATGCAGAGTCTTAATTTAGTGTTTGTCCCATTTTGTGAATTCTTGGTTGATGAACGGACCCCAGACCTCACAACCATAAAGGGCAATGGGTTCTACAACTGATTCAAGTATTTTTTGTCAGAACCAAATTTTTTTAGTATTAGTATGCCAAATTTTTTGATGGCATAGAAGGATCTTCTTGCCTTGTCTCTCAGATCGTTCACAGCTTTGTGGAAGTTACCTGTGGCGCTGAGGTTTAGGCCAAGGTATGTATAGTATTTTGTGTGCTCCCGGGCAAAGGTGTCTAGATGGAATTTGTATTTGTGGTCCTTGCAACTGGACCTTTTTTTGGAACACCATTATTTTGGTCTTACTGAGATTTACTGTCAGGGCCCAGGTCTGACAGAATCTGTGCAGAAGATCTAGGTGCTGTTGTAGGCCCTCCTTGGTTGGTGACAGAAGCACCAGATCATCAGCAAACAGTAGACATTTGACTTCAGATTCTAGTAGGATGAGCCTGGGTGCTGCAGACTGTTCTAGTGCCCTCGCCTTATTCGTAGATACAGTTCAAATCAGAAGTTTATATACACCTTACCCAAATACATTTAAACTCAGTTTATCACAATTCCTGACATTTAATCCTAGTAACAATTCCCTGTCTTAGGTCAGATAGGATCACCAAATTATTTTATGAATGTGAAATGTCAGAAGAATAGTAGAGAGTGATTTATTTCAGCTTTTATTTCTTTCATCACATTCCCAGTGGGTCAGAAGTTTACATACACTCAATTAGTATTTGGTAGCATTGCCTTTAAATTGTTTAACTTGGGTAAAACATTTTGGGTAGCCTTCCACAAGCTTCCCACAATAAGTTAAGTGAATTTTGGCCCATTCCTCCTGACAGAGCTGGTGCAACTGAGTCAGGTTTTTGGCCTCCTTGCTCGCACACGCTTTTTTCAGATCTGCCCACAAATTTTCTATAGGATGAGGTCAGGGCTTTGTGATGGCCACTCCAATACCTTGACTTTTTTGTCCTTAAGCCATTTTCCACAAAGTATGCTTGGGCTTATTGTCCATTTGGAAGACCCATTTGCGACCAAGCTTTAACTTAACTGATGTCTTGAGATGTTGCTTCAATATATACACATAATTTTCCTCCCTGATGATGCCAACTATTTTGTGAAGTGCAACAGTCCCTCCTGCAGCAAAGTACCCCCACAACATGATGCTGCCACCCCCATGCATCAATGTTGGGATGATGTTCTTAGGCTTGCAAGCCTCACCCTTTTTCCTCCAAACATAACGATGGTCATTATGGCCAAACAATTCTATTTTTGTTTCATCAGACCAGAGGACTTTTCTCCAAAAAGTATGATCTTTGTCCCCATGTGCAGTTGCAAACCGTAGTCTGGCTTTTTTATGGCGGTTTTGGAGCAGTGGCTTCTTCCTTGCTGAGCGGCCTTTCAGGTTATGCCGATATAGGACTCGCTTTACTGTGGATATAGATACTTTTGTACCTGTTTCCTCCAGCATCTTCACAATGTCCTTTGCTGTTGTTCTGGGATTGATTTGCACTTTTCGCACCAAAGTACGTTCATCTCTAGGAGACAGAACGCATCTCCTTTCTGAGCAGTACGACGGCTGCGTGGTTCCCATGGTGTTTAAACTTGAGTACTATTGTTTGTACAGATGAACGTGGTACCTTCAGACATTTGGAAATTGCTCCCAAGGATGAACCAGACCTGTGGAGGTCTACAATGTTTTTCTGAGGTCTTGGCTAATTTCTTTTGATTTTCCCATGATATAAAGCAAAGAGGCACTGAGTTTGAAGGTAGGCCTTGAAATACTTCCACAGGTACACCTCCAATTGACTCAAATGATGTCAATTAGCCTATAAGAAGCTTCTAATGCCATGACATAATTTTCTGGAATTTTCCAAGCTGTTTAACCTGTTGCGTCGACCAAACCCGGATCCGGGATTCTATTTACAGACCTAAGCTCATTACCATAACGCAACGTTAACTATTCATGAAAATCGCAAATGAAATGAAATAAATATGCCATCTCTCAAGCTTAGCCTTTTGTAAACAACACTGTCATCTCAGATTTTCAAAATATGCTTCTCAACCATAGGAAAACAATCATTTGTGTAAAAGTGGCTAGCTAGCGTAGCATTTAGCGTTAGCATTAGCGTTAGCATCCAGCACGCAAGATTTCAACAAAAACATAAAAGCCTTCAAATAAAATAATTTACCTTTGAAGAACTTCGGATGTTTTCAATGAGGAGACTCTCAGTTAGATAGCAGATGCTCAGTTTTTCCAAAAAAGATTCTTTGTGAATTCGAAATAGCTCCGTTTTCTACATCACATTTGGCTACCAAAAAAAAAACGAAAATTCAGTCCTCAAAACGCGAACTTTTTTCCAAATTAACTCCATAATATCGACTGAAAACATGGCAAACGTTGTTTAGAATCAATCCTCAAGGTGTTTTTCACATATCTCTTCAATGATATATCGTTCGTGGAAGCATGGTTTCTCCCCTCAATCAAATGGAAAAGTACAAGCAGCTGGCGTTTGCGCACCGAATTCCACGCAGGACACCAGGCGGACACTTGGAAAATGTAGTCTCTTATGGTCAATCTTCCAATGATATGCCTACAAATACGTCACAATGCTGCTAACACCTTGGGGAAACGACAGAAAGTGTAGGCTCATTCCTTGCGCAATCACAGCCATATAAGGAGACAATGGAAAACAGAGCTTCAGAGATTCTGCTCATTTCCTGCTTGACGCATCATCTTGGTTTCGCCTGTAGAATGAGTTCTGGGGCACTTACAGACAATATCTTTGCAGATTCTGAAACTTCAGAGTGTTTTCTTTCAAAAACTGTCAAGAATATGCATAGTTGAGCATCTTTTCGTGACAAAATATCGCGCTTAAAACGGGAACGTTTTTTATCCAAAAATGAAATAGCGCCCCTAGAGATCCAACAGGTTAAAACCTCTCTGGGATATGTGGGTTGGTAGCGTCCCACCTGGCCAACATCCAGTGAAAATGCAGAGCGCCAAATTCAAATAAATTACTATAAAAATTAAACTTTGATGAAATCAGACATTCAATATACCAAATTAAAGCTACACAAAGTGGAGCGTGCTTTTCAGGTCACGAGCCTCTAACAAAGAGTACACTAGACTCGAGCCTCGTTCTGAACAGTCTTACTTCTTCATTTCTCGAAGGAAAAAACTCAACCAATTTCTAAAGACTGTTGACATCCAGTGGAAGCGATAGGAACTGCAGGAAAGTCGATTAGAAATCTGGATTCCCAATGAAAACCCATTGAAGAGAGAGTGACCTCAAAACAAAACAAAACTCTTAACGGTTTGTCCTCGGGGTTTCACCTGCCAAATAAGTTCTGCTATACTCACAGACACGATTCAAACAGTTTTAGAAACTTCCAAGTGTTTTCTATCCAAACCTACTAATAATACTATGCATATCTTATCTTAGCTTCTGGGTCTGAGTAGCAGGCCGTTTACTTTGGACACGCTTCTCATCCGGACGTGAAAATACTGCCCCCTATCCCAAATACTGGTCCCAAAGAAGTTAAAGGCACAGTCAACTTAGTGTATGTAAACTTCTGACCCACTGGAAATGTGATACAGTGAATTATAAGTTTTAAAAAATCTGTCAGTAAACAATTGTTGGAAAAATGACTTAGATGTTCTAACCGACTTGCCAAAACTAAGAAAGTGGTTGAAAAACCAGTTTTAATTACTCCAACCTAAGTTTATGTAAACCTCCGACCTCAACTGTATATATGTTGAAGAGGGCGGGGCTTTAGCCACGGCCATGTGGAAAGAAATGTGTCTGTTTTTTGCCAATTTTAACCGCACGCGTGTTGTTTGTGTACATGGATTCTATTATGTCGTATGTTTTTCCCCCTACACCATTTTACATCAATTGTATAGCAGACCCTCATGCCAAATTGGGTCAAAAAAAATGTTGAAATCAACAAAGCTTGAGAAGACTGTCTTTGGTTTGGTTTGTTTGTCAATTAGGGTGTGCAGGGTGAAAACGTGGTCTGTAATTTGGTAAAAAGCCAATTTGACATTTGCTCAGTACATTGTTTTCACTGAGTCTGCTGTTAATGTTAATGCAGAAGATTTTCCCAAGGTTGCTGTTGACACATTATTGGCATGATAACTCATTATCATAAAAGTCATTATCCAAAAGAACATCAGCGTCTAAAAGCTGATTAAAGCAATAACAATCCCGCTCTCTTTCTCTCTCCCTTTCTCTACCCACTTACTCTCTCAACCTCCCTCTGCCTCCCTCTCCCTCTTTCTACCCCCTTACTCTCTCACCCTCCCCCTGCCTCTCTCTGCCACTCTCTACCCCCTTACTCTCTCACCCTCCCTCTGCCTCTCTCTACCCCCTTACTCTGCCTCTTTCTCCCTCTCTCTACCCCCTCACTCTCTCACCCTCCCTCTGCCTCTCTTTCCATCTTTCCCTCTCTCTCCACCCCCTTTCCCCCTTCCTCTCTCTATCTCTTCCCCCTCTCCCTTTCTCCCTTTCTCCCTCCCCCCCACCTACCTCTCTCTGATCCCTTCCCCCTCCGTCCCTCTCCTCTCTCCATAGTGAGTACCGTTGTAGGTTCACCAACACAGACACCGTGTTGTTCTGTATGAGGGTGATGGTGGGAGTGATCATTCTGTACGACCATGTCCACCCTGTAGGAGCCTTCGCCAAGACCTCCAAAATAGATGTAAGACACACAAACATCCATGTTTCTACTCTTATACTGCTTCAAATGCTGATGCTATCTGACCACACATGCCTTGATGTCCTCAAGTCTAAAGCGGTGTGTTTCTTTGGTTTGTGTGCGTGCAGATGAAGGGCTGCATCAAGGTGCTGAAAGAACAGCCTTCCAACAGCGTGGAGGGACTACTGAACGCACTGAGGTGAGGAGAGAGGGAGGGAGAGAGAGAGAGAGAGAGGCAGAGAGAGAGAGAGAGAGGGAGAGAGAGAGAGGCAGAGAGAGAGGCAGAGAGAGAGAGAGAGGGAGAGAGAGAGAGGCAGAGAGAGAGAGAGAGAGAGAGAGAGAGAGAGAGGCAGAGAGAGAGAGTGTAGATTGTATGTACATATACTCATCTCACGTGTCTTTCTCTCCTCCTGTCCTCTCCCCCCTTCTCTCCTCCCATCCTCTCTTCTCCTCCTCCTCCTCTCCAGGTATACGACCCGACATCTAAACGACGACAGCACCTCCAAACAAATCAGGGCTCTTCTCCAATGAGAGTGAGAGGAGCAGAGAGAGGGAAGGAAGATGAGATAGCGAACACGGAGGGAGATGAAGAAGAACGAGGGGAGAACAAACTGTGGTGTGCTGAATCCTGTTTGTTTACAAGAATGAAAAGCAAAATGATCCGGTCTGATAAGAAGCGCTGATGAAAATAACAAGTCTGTGTGTTGCTCATCATTCTGTCTCCCATTTTGTAAAAAAGAAAATGAAGGAAGAGAAATTATAGAGATATATATTAAAGAGAAAAATAGCGAAACAAAAAAAATAAACAAGTGTTACAAGATGGAAATAAGACTAAAGAAGAAGAACAACAAGGAAAAAGCTATATTAATAAGACTAAAGAAGAAGAACAACAAGGAAAAAGCTATATTAATAAGACTAAAGAAGAAGAACAACAACAAGGAAAAAGCTATATTAATAAGACTAAAGAAGAAGAACAACAAGGAAAAAGCTATATTAATAAGACTAAAGAAGAAGAACAACAAGGAAAAAGCTATATTAATAAGACTAAAGAAGAAGAACAACAAGGAAAAAGCTATATTAATAAGACTAAAGAAGAAGAACAACAAGGAAAAAGCTATATTAGAAAATCTACAGTCAGTAAACAAAACTCAAACAAACAAAAAACTGAAAATAAACACAAAAATATTAATATTCCGTACAACAACGTTAGTCTGAAAAATATTTTTGCACTGGTGTAGAATATAAACAACGTTGTCTGTTAGTCTCTAAGTAGCCGCTGTAAAGATTTAAACCAGGCTCCATTACAAACATTAAAGAATAAGACTGGGATTGACAAAACGGCCTGATTCCAAACCAATAGCTTGTCCCTTTCCAAAAGTCCTGACTCCTCCAATCTAAAAGGACTTGGAGTACAAATCCAAACAATCTGTCAGGTAGCCAACAAGGTCCTAGGGATCGGGATGAGGTATTGGTTTGGGACTGGGCACCTGTGTAGATTAGGCTCAGTCTCTGCATTGAGGGTCCATCCCAATCGTCTAAAGGGGCTTCCTCCACTCCTCACCCTCTCCTCATTTCCTCTCCTTCATCTGCACTGAACTGAAAACACAGGTGTTAAGTTAAGGTAATGTGATGGATACAAACCAGAAATGAGCTCTCACTTTGCTCAGCTCTTTCACATCATTGCATATGAAGGAAAGTCAGAATGGAGACATGGAGGGAAATCTATTTTAGCGTATTGAGATGCACCCAGACACTCCATGTTGATTTCCTCATCATACAACCACTCCTAATGATCCTAACCCCCCCCCCCCCCCCCCCTCCCATCCACTTGCATCGTAACCATGGGAGCTGTGGGTGTTCTTGGCACTAGTTACACCGTATATGGAGTTGGTGATTCAGACCTCTTTATGGTGCCAAAACCTTTTTATTACCCACATTAAAGTTCATACAACTTTTCATACAACAAGTGCCAAAGCTACTGCATCATCAGAAGGTGAGGATTGAGTTAAGGAGATAGTGACTACAACAAGCCTTGTAACACTGCTCTCTTTAGGGGGTTAAGGAGATAGTGACTACAACAAGCCTTGTAACACTGCTCTCTTTAGGGGGTTAAGGAGATAGTGACTACAACAAGCCTTGTAACACTGCTCTCTTTAGGGGGTTAAGGAGATAGTGACTACAACAAGCCTTGTAACACTGCTCTCTTTAGGGGGTTAAGGAGATAGTGACTACAACAAGCCTTGTAACACTGCTCTCTTTAGGGGGTTAAGGAGATAGTGACTACAACAAGCCTTGTAACACTGCTCTCTTTAGGGGGTTAAGGAGATAGTGACTGACTACTAGATATCTATCTTGAGGGGGTTAAGGAGATAGTGACTGACTACTAGATATCTATCTTGAGGGGGTTAAGGAGATAGTGACTGACTACTAGATATCTATCTTTAGGGGGTTAAGGAGATAGTGACTGACTACTAGATATCTCTCTTTAGGGGGTTAAGGAGATAGTGACTGACTACTAGATATCTCTCTTTAGGGGGTTATTTAAGGAGATAGTGACTGACTACTAGATATCTCTCTTTAGGGGGCTATTTAAGGAGATATTGACCATAAGCATTTTGCTACACTCGCATTAACATCTGCTAACCATGTGTATGTGACCAATAAATTTTAATTTAAAACACAAAGAGAAGGGCAGAGACAAGCCTATCAGGGAGGGACTAAGGCAACATCATAAGAGGATAGATACATGCAGAGACACACACACACACACACACACACACACACACAGAGGCAGAGTCATTAGATCACTCAGAGATTCGCAGTGTAAATAAGTCAGCGAGCTGAGTATTTTCTCATCAGGCTCCTACAAGGCCAGCTCGGGTCCTCCAGAATAAAATACACAACAACAATAACAAGCGTGCTTATGATCCACTAGAGAGTTCTTCTTTTAGTATGAGGCAAATAAACAGTCACTGAATAAGTGGGTATTGAACATAAAGAATTTCAAAAGCAGATTTTACAAAGCATTGTTGTACTTTCCATGTCGATAGACCTCATTCTAACTTCATTTGAGCTCATAATGTATTTTCTATACATGGGGTATGTGGCACAAGCATATTCTGTATAAATATATAGACGGCATGTTGTAAAAGTTCTGACATAAAAGGTGTTTTTGTTCCTTTTTAATTGTTCAGTGAAGCTGACATTGGGTATGTGTTGTCTCTCTCAGAAATCCAACGGCTTGGCTTGGACCATTGGACTTGCTATAGTGAGTCTTATGTTTCAAAAGAATTCAAACTTCATCTAGGAGAGGGGGGGGGGGGGGGGGGGGGGACTAAAGGGGCTTCATCTAGGGGGGGGGGGGCTAAAGGGGGTTCATCTAGGAGGAGGGGGGACTAAAGGGGCTTCATCTAGGAGGGGGGGGGGACTAAAGGGGCTTCATCTAGGAAGGGGGGGACTAAAGGGGCTTCATCTAGGAGGGGGGGACTAAAGGGGCTTCATCTAGGAGGGGGGGACTAAAGGGGCTTCATCTAGGAGGGGGGGGACTAAAGGGGCTTCATCTAGGAGGGGGGGGACTAAAGGGGCTTCATCTGGGGGGGGGACTAAAGGGGCTTCATCTAGAGGGGGGGCTAAAGGGGCTTCATCTAGGAGGGGGGGACTAAAGGGGCTTCATCTAGGAGGGGGGGACTAAAGGGGCTTCATCTAGGAGGGGGGGACTAAAGGGGCTTCATCTAGGAGGGGGGAGGGACTAAAGGGGCTTCATCTAGTGGGGGGAGGGGGACAAAAGGGGAGCTGTCCATTTGCTTGTTATTTTGTACATTTTGTGCAACAATAAAAATGTGTAATTTATTACATTCAACCAATGAATGTGTGGTGTTTTTGTGTGGTGTTTTTGTGGTCTTAACAGGATTAATTTATTTGGCGTTTGAAATTCAACAGAAGGACAACAGAGTTCCAAATGTGGATCAAATGAGTGGAAGTATTTTGATATTTTGTGATATTTTTTCACTCCAATGCACACAAAGAATGCATCCCAAATTGGCACCCTATTCCCTACATTGGTCTGAAGTAGTGCACTATGTAGGGAATAGTGTGCCTCTCACATGGAAAAATGTAACTCAAGCAAAACCAATCTCCAGTGTTATTTTGTAGGGATCAATACAACCAATGTTTGTAGTTTAAATAAACAGGGAAGCCATAACAGTGGCTGCTTGCAAATAGCACCCTATTCCCTATAATCAGTACCTATTCCCAGTACCTATTCCCTATATTCAGTACCTATTCCCAGTACCTATTCCCTATATTCAGTACCTATTCCCTATATTCAGTACCTATTCCCTATATACAGTACCTATTCCCTATATACAGTACCTATTCCCTATATACAGTACCTATTCCCAGTACCTATTCCCTATATTCAGTACCTATTCCCAGTACCCCTATTCCCTATATTCAGTACCTATTCCCAGTACCTATTCCCTATATTCAGTACCTATTCCCTATATTCAGTACCTATTCCCAGTACCTATCCCCTATATTCAGTACCTATTCCCTATATTCAGTACCTATTCCCTATATTCAGTACCTATTCCCAGTACCTATTCCCTATATTCAGTACCTATTCCCTATATTCAGTACCTATTCCCTATGTTCAGTACCTATTCCCAGTACCTATTCCCTATATTCAGTACCTATTCCCTATATTCAGTAACTATTCCCAGTACCTATTCCCTATATGCAGTACCTATTCCCTATATTCAGTACCTATTCCCAGTACCTATTCCCTATATTCAGTACCTATTCCATATATACATGACCTATTCCCTATATACAGTATCTATTCCCTATATACAGTATCTATTCCCTATATTCAGTACCTATTCCCTATATTCAGTACCTATTCCCAGTACCTATTCCCTATATTCAGTACCTATTCTCTATATACATTACCTATTCCCTATATACAGTATCTATTCCCTATATACATGACCTATTCCCTATATACATGACCTATTCCCTATATACATGACCTATTCCCTATATACATGACCTATTCCCTATATACATGACCTATTCCCTATATTCACTACCTATTCCATATGTAATGCTGTAATTTTTACCAGGGATCATAGGGATCATTGGACTCATTGACCACATAAGGATCATAGGACTCATTGGTCACATAAGGCTCATAGGACACAAGGCCCATAGGACTCATAGAGCTCATAGGACTCATTGGCCACATAAGGATCATAGGACTCATTGGTCACATAAGGATCATAGGACTCATATGGATCATAGGACTCAGAGCTCATAGGACTCATTGGCCACATAAGGATCATAGGGCTCATAGGACTTACAGGGATCATAGGACTGATTGAGTCCTACAGGCTCATAGGGCGGCTCATAGGACTTACAGGGATCATAGGGCCCTGGTCAAAAGTAGGAAGTGTTACAGTGGGATGAGCCTCTTTCTATTCTATCGCAACACTGATACCCAACACTGTATTGCTGCTAGTGCTGTACATGGTGGTGACTGGTCAACTCCGCTGCTCTTGTTGGGCATTTGGCAATGATGGAGCACTATTGAATGGAGAAAGGACGAGTCAGACGTTAGTCTGCAGGCCTCAATACTTAGCAAAAGGGAAAGATTGGCACTGTGCTTTAAGATGGAATGACGTCATATTTGTTTGTCTCTTAGATCAATTTCCTCCCAAGCAGTTCCGATCAATGCCTCTGCAGTCACACTTGCCCGTCTCACCAGAAGGGGGCGTCAGAGGATAAGAAACATGGCCGTCCTGTTTCACTGCACAGCACTGGGGGAAGGGGGGGGGGGGGGGTAAGACTAAGAATACCTTAATAGAAAATGACTCAAGTAAAATAACTGTCAGTTTACTCTAGGGCAAGAGGACATGCGGTGTAAATTTACACATGAAATAGAAAGCAGGCCAACCTAAATAATTTCATAACACACATAAACAACAACAACAACAACAACAACAACAAATGGTCCCTTTGTCACAAAGTGACAAGTCAAAAAGGATAGAACATGGGATGTGAAGAGTTAACAGATCCACAGAGAAGAAACTGATAACATCCTCTTCCTCTAACCGTTACCGTTGATACCACCCCCCCCCCTCCCACACCCCCAGGCCAGACCCTGTGACTCAGCCTACAGTAAATAATAGAGCTGAACAAAGACAGGAGGGGATTCTGGGACAGAGTTCCAGGAGAACAGAGGGAGTTCTGAGGTTCTGTCGAACAGCTGGAGTAAATCAAACGGAACACAGTGTGTCTCTGTCCCCCCCCCCACCACCCCCACCCCCACCCCCCCAAAAAACTAAAGGTGAGATAAACTGAACGGTTGTGTACATGGAAATACAGATATGTTTCTATCAATCATCTCCATACAGTGTAGGACGATGCTTTCTATATCATGTTAACTAAGACCTCACAGGCTATAATGTAGACACCTGTAATGAAATATACAGTGTGTAGTATTTACAGTACTGTAAGCACACACACACACACACACACACACACACACACACACACACTGCAGGCTCACCACACCCTTAACTGCCAGACGAAGTAACCACTAACATGACAGTCTTTTCATAGAACACAGACTAGCTCCGACAGAGGTGCAATCAGCTGTTGAAACAAAGCCTATCCCCACCCCTGTTTTGGTATAAAGCTGACGGATGGGCCTGGAGAAACGTAACCACTCTCAAATTCATTAGATGGAGCTATGGACGCAAGGACTGACTGTTATTGTCTGTACGTTTATTTATGTGTAACTCTGTAACTCATTCATTAGATGGAGCTATGGACGCAAGGACTGATCATCCATGATCTCAAAAACGATATCAAAAGCTTTTGAGGCTAAAAACATTTTTATTTGTATTCTTTTACATATACTTTGTTTACTAACATTGGAGTAAAACAAGCATGTATTTTGGGTTCTGGTGGGGTACGACAGATGAGCTAAGCCTATGAGGCATTTATAAGTTATATTTTTCGAGAATCAATGGGTACACATCATTACTTTATAAGTACAAACATGGATGTAGAAACTGCAGATTGGCCCTTTAAGGCTTTGTTTGGCTCTAGGCTGGGCTCTGGGCTTGAGACTTGGCTCGGTTCTTGGCTGGGCTGGGCTCTGGGCTTGAGACTTGGCTCGGTTCTCGGCTGGGCTGGGCTCTGGGCTTGAGGCTGGGCTCTGGGCTTGGCTCTGGGCTTGGTTCTAGGCTGGGCTCTGGGCTTGGTTTGAGGCTGGGCTCTGGGCTTGGTTCTAGGCTGGGCTCTGGGCTTGAGGCTTTGGTCTGGGCTTGGTTCTAGGCTGAACTTGGCTCTGGGCTTGAGGCTTGGTTCTAGGCTGGGCTCTGGGCATGGTTCTAGGCTGGGCTCTGGGCTTGGTTCGAGGCTGGGCTCTGGGCTTGGTTCTAGGCTGGGCTCTGGGCTTGAGGCTTTGGTCTGGGCTTGGTTCTAGGCTGGACTGGGCTCTGGGCTTGAGGCTTGGTTCTAGGCTGGGCTCTGGGCTTGGTTCTAGGCTGGGCTCTGGGCTTGATTCTAGGCTGGGCTCTGGGCTTGGTTCGAGGCTGGGCTCTGGGCTGGTCTTTAAGCTGGACTTGGCTCTGGGCTTGAGACTTGGCTCTAGGCTGGGCTCTGGGCTTGGTTCTAGGCTGGGCTCTGGACTCGGTTCTAGGCTGGGCTCTGGGCTTGGTTCGAGGCTGGGCTCTGGGCTGGTCTTTAAGCTGGACTTGGCTCTGGGCTTGAGCCTTGGCACTAGGCTGGGCTCTGGGCTTGGTTCTAGGCTGGGCTCTGGGCTCGGTTCTAGGCTGGGCTCTGGGCTCGGTTCTAGGCTGGGCTCGGTTCTAGGCTGGGCTCTGGGCTCTGGGCTTGAGGCTTGGTTCTAGGCTGGGCTCTGGGCTTGGTTCTAGGCTGGGCTCTGGGCTCGGTTCTAGGCTGGGCTCGGTTCTAGGCTGGGCTCTGGGCTCTGGGCTTGGTTCTAGGCTGGGCTCTGGGCTTGGTTCTAGGCTGGGCTCTGGGCTCGGTTCTAGGCTGGGCTCTGGGCTCGGTTCTAGGCTGGGCTCTGGGCTGTATATTTACTGTACTTCCCCCCGCCACACAGATAACACCAGCTCACTTCCCTCCCTCTGAGCATACTTCTCGAACAGTTAAGAGTTTAACGGACAACTTTGATATTTGAGTTGGTTTGTTTGCTTTGGCTTAGGGCACAGAAACACAAGCTAGACTACTGCTGGATGCCCTTTGTTCCTCTCCTTCATGATCACTGATCTATCTGAAAGGTATTCAAAGGCAAAATCAATACATATTGTAGTTAATTCTATCCATCTGGGGTGGGTACTGAAAGTAAACAATGACATGAGTAGGACATGGGAGTAATTCAGGAAAAAAATAATTATGGACACATTCCCCACTATAACAATAACCTAGTAAATTATTTTGTAATTTTTTTTATCCAACCTTTATTTAACTAGGAAAGTCAGTTAAGAACAAATTCTTATTTACAATGAAGGCCTACCCCATGCCAAACCCTGAACCGGACGCCGCTGGGCCAGTAGCGCGCCGCCCAGTGGGACTCCTAATCACTGCGCCACTCGGGAGAATCTCCTGGAGACTCCTTAGGCTGCGTTTACACAGGCAGCTCAATTCTGATATTTTGATTGGCAAAATGATTAGCAAAAAAAAAAAAGAAGCTGATCTGATTGGACAAAATACTAATTATTAGTGGAAAAAGATCAGAATTGGGTTGCCTGTGTAAACACAGCCTTAGTTGCCAGCATCACTACTAAAGTTCAACTGACATTAGCAACGTACATCAACATGTTACATGTATTTCTGTTTTTATGATGGAGCCCCGTTAATTATTTTGCTGGAACCTCTTCCTGGGGTTGATTATGGATCCCCATTAGTTCCTGCCAAGGCAGCTACTCTTCCTGGGGTTTATTATGGATCCCCATTAGTTCCTGCCAAGGCAGCATCTACTCTTCCTGGAGTTGATTATGGATCCCCATTAGTTCCTACCAAGGCAGCATCTACTCTTCCTGGGGTTTATTATGGATCCCCATTAGGTCCTGCCAAGGCAGCATCTACTCTTCCTGGGGTTTATTATGGATCCCCATTAGGTCCTGCCAAGGCAGCATCTACTCTTCCTGGGGTTTATTATGGATCCCCATTAGTTCCTGCCAAGGCAGCATCTACTCTTCCTGGGGTTTATTATGGATCCCCATTAGTTCCTGCCAAGGCAGCAGCTACTCTTCCTGGGGTTTATTATGGATCCCCATTAGTTCCTGCCAAGGCAGCATCTACTCTTCCTGGGGTTAATTATGGATCCCCATTAGGTCCTGCTAAGGCAGCTACTCTTCCTGGGGTTTATTATGGATCCCCATTAGTTCCTGCCAAGGCAGCTACTCTTCCTGGAGTTGATTATGGATCCCCATTAGGTCCTGCCAAGGCAGCATCTACTCTTCCTGGGGTTTATTATGGATCCCCATTAGGTCCTGCCAAGGCAGGAGCTACTCTTCCTGGGGTTTATTATGGATCCCCATTAGTTCCTGCCAAGGCAGCTACTCTTCCTGGAGTTGATTATGGATCCCCATTAGGTCCTGCCAAGGCAGCATCTACTCTTCCTGGGGTTTATTATGGATCCCCATTACGTCCTGCCAAGGCAGGAGCTACTCTTCCTGGGGTTTATTATGGATCCCCATTAGGTCCTGCCAAGGCAGCAGCTACTCTTCCTGGGATTAATTATGGATCCCCATTAGTTCCTGCCAAGGCAGCTACTCTTCCCGGGGTTAATTATGGATCCCCATTCGTTCCTGCCAAGGCAGCAGCTACTCTTCCTGGGGTCCAGCAAAATTAAGGCAGTTTATGCAATTTTAAAACATTACAATACATTCACAGATTTCACAACACACTGTGTGACCTCAGGCACCTACTCCACCACATACAGTGCCTTGCGAAAGTATTCGGCCCCCTTGAACTTTGCGACCTTTTGCCACATTTCAGGCTTCAAACATAAAGATATAAAACTGTATTTTTTTTGTGAAGAATCAACAACAAGTGGGACACAATCATGAAGTGGAACGACATTTATTGGATATTTCAAACTTTAACAAATCAAAAACTGAAAAATTAGGCGTGCAAAATTATTCAGCCCCCTTAAATTAATACTTTGTAGCACCATCTTTTGCTGCGATTACAGCTGTAAGTCGCTTGGGGTATGTCTCTATCAGTTTTGCACATCGAGAGACTGACATTTTTTCCCATTCCTCCTAGCAAAACAGCTCGAGCTCAGTGACGTTGGATGGAGAGCATTTGTGAACAGCAGTTTTCAGTTCTTTCCACAGATTCTCGATTGGATTCAGGTCTGGACTTTGACTTGGTCATTCTAACACCTGGATATGTTTATTTTTGAACCATTCCATTGTAGATTTTGCTTTATGTTTTGGATCATTGTCTTGTTGGAAGACAAATCTCCGTCCCAGTCTCAGGTCTTTTGCAGACTCCATCAGGTTTTCTTCCAGAATGGTCCTGTATTTGGCTCCATCCATCTTCCCATCAATTTTAACCATCTTCCCTGTCCCTGCTGAAGAAAAGCAGGCCCAAACCATGATGCTGCCACCACCATGTTTGACAGTGGGGATGGTGTGTTCAGGGTGATGAGCTGTGTTGCTTTTACGCCAAACATAACGTTTTGCATTGTTGCCAAAAAGTTCGATTTTGGTTTCATCTGACCAGAGCACCTTCTTCCACATGTTTGGTATGTCTCCCAGGTGGCTTGTGGCAAACTTTAAACGACACTTTTTATGGATATCTTTAAGAAATGGCTTTCTTCTTGCCACTCTTCCATAAAGGCCAGATTTGTGCAATATACGATTGTTGTCCTATGGACAGAGTCTCCCACCTCAGCTGTAGATCTCTGCAGTTCACCCAGAGTGATCATGGGCCTCTTGGCTGCATCTCTGATCAGTCTTCTCCTTGTATGAGCTGAAAGTTTAGAGGGACGGCCAGGTCTTGGTAGATTTGCAGTGGTCTGATACTCCTTCCATTTCAATATTATCGCTTGCACAGTGCTCCTTGGGATGTTTAAAGCTTGGGAAATCTTTTTGTATCCAAATCCGGCTTTAAACTTCTTCACAACAGTATCTCGGACCTGCCTGGTGTGTTCCTTGTTCTTCATGATGCTCTCTGCGCTTTTAACGGACCTCTGAGACTATCACAGTGCAGGTGCATTTATACGGAGACTTGATTACACACAGGTGGATTGTATTTATCATCATTAGTCATTTAGGTCAACATTGGATCATTCAGAGATCCTCACTGAACTTCTGGAGAGAGTTTGCTGCACTGAAAGTAAAGGGGCTGAATAATTTTGCACGCCCAATTTTTCAGTTTTTGATTTGTTAAAAAAGTTTGAAATATCCAATAAATGTCGTTCCACTTCATGATTGTGTCCCACTTGGTGTTGATTCTTCACAAATAATACAGTTTTATATCTTTATGTTTGAAGCCTGAAATGTGGCAAAAGGTCGCAAAGTTCAAGGGGGCCGAATACTTTTGCAAGGCACTGTATCTACAGTACAAAATCCATGTGTACGTATGTGTGAGTGTGTCTGTGTTGCTTCACAGTCCTCGCTGTTCCATAAGGTGTATTTTTACCTGCTTTTTAAATCTGATTCTGGTATCAGTTACCTGATGTGGAATAGAGTTCCATGTAGTCATGGCTCTATGTAGTACTGTGCGCCTCCCATAGTCTGTTCTGGACTTAGGGACAGTGATGAGACCTTGTGGCATGTCTTGTGGGCTGTGTATGGGTGTCCGACGTGTCATTCAACATGTCAATACTCCTCATAAATACAAGAAGTGTTAGAACACCTCAAAACAAGGTCTGTGTTTCATGTAGGCGTTCCCTGCGGTTTTGATAACCGTGTAAATCTCTCTCTGACAAGGTGACTTTAATCAATAGATTCTGCTCTGTTTACTCTCAGCTCAATTAGCGGAGACATCATATGAAGCCCTGCCAACTCCAGCACGTCATCTCTAGCTGACGGCTACACTTTCATTTACTGTTCCAAGACCAAAAGCATAAATAAGAAAACACATATTAGTTCAAAAAATGTTGGCCTACCACTTCAGCCGCGAAGTGGTAGGCCACACAAGTTCACAGACCGCCGAGTGCTGGAGTGTGTCTGTACTCACTAGGGCTCATTGAGATTTAAAATCTATTTTTCCAAGAGCGTCCTGGCCAAGATAGGCAGCACCAAGTCATTACAAAAATTACAGACAAACAACGTGCAAAAACTACAAGTAATCTAGTAAAAACGATAGAATTCACAAGATTATAACAAAATCATAAAACAGCTAATTAAAAACATTGACAGGTCAGGGAATCAGCCTCAAAATCCTTCATCAGTGATTTAAAAATACCAATCGGGACAAGTTCTTCCAGTTTAAAAGTATTTTGTAAGGCGTTCCAAGACGATGGCGCAGAGTGCATAAAAGCCCCTTTTACAAAATTCAGTTCAGACATTTGGAACAGTTAGCAGGATAAAGTCCAGCGAACGAAGAGAGTACCCACCACATTTCTGAACAATAAAAATGACCAAATAAAAAGGTAGTAAACCCAAAATGGCTTTGTAAATAAAAGTATACCAGTGACTGAGCCTACGAGTGACTAGAGAAGGCCAGCCAACCCTGTTATACAAAGTGCAGTGGTGGGTAAGGGTTTTTGTAAGTTGTTGAATATGCAATTTAAAAGAGAGGCCGTCATCAATTAAAATTCAAAGATATTTATATGAGGTTACAACCTCAATCTCCTTGCCCTGACAGGTAGTAGAGTAATAGGTGAAAGGTTCAGAGGTCTATTTCTTGCTTTAGAAAACACCATTAGTTTAGTCAGGATTGAGGATAAGCGTCAATTGACACAAGGTATGTTGAACAGTATAAAAAGCAGTTTGCAAGTTCTGGAAAGCTTTTGCAAGAGACGAGGCACAACAGTAAATAACAGTATCATCAGCATAAAAATGAAGTTGTGCATTTTGGACATTTTTGTCTAAATCATTTATATAAATAGTGAATAAGAGAGGACCAAGTACAGAGCCTTGGGGCACACCATTAAAGACAGACAATTTAACAGACATGAACCCATCAAATTGAGTGCACTGAGTTCCTTTAGACAGATAGTTAGCAAACCATGCAACTGCATGCTCCGAAAGACCTACACTCGACAATCTCTGCCTTAGAGATGCAATCTCTGCATGATCAATTGTATCAAAAGCCTTAGAGAGATCAATAAAAAGTGAGACACAGTGCTGTTTTTTGTCAATGGCTTCAGTGATATCATTTACAACCTTCATGGCTGCTGTAATTGTGCTATGCTTCTTTCTGAAGCCTGATTGGTACATTGATAAAATAGAGTTAGTAAATAAAAACTCTTTTAGCTGTTCACTCACAAGGGTTTCAAGTATTTTCACCAGGGGTGAAAATACTCAGCTTCAAGTCTCAGCTTCGAGATTGGCCTATAATTATTTAAAAGAGTTGGCTCTCCCCCTTTTAAAAGTGGTAGGACAAATGCTGATTCCCAGATTTTCGGAATTTCATTACATTCCAGGGTTAGATTGAACAGATATGTAAGTGGTTCGGCAATAACATGAGTAGAAACACAGGAAGTGTTTGTCTGTGTCTAAGTGTTTCTGCGCGTGTGTATCATAAAATCACGTCATAAAAATGGATCTCCATTCCCCAATCAAATACCTTCATCGATACCACAAAAACATGTTTTTAAATAACATAATACTTTTTCCCTTTCCAATCTAGCAACCCTTATGAAATTCAAAATATCCTTGTATAAAATGCCTTGAAAGAAAAAGGTGTACTGTAGGCTCGAATTAAGCCACATCAAAACAAAAACGCATGAAATATGTTGAAATAATTTTGGTACATATTTGCTCAAATTGAGTGAGAGATTGTGTTGCTACAGCATACAATGGACATTGTAGACATTCTGTGCTTCCAACTTTGCGGCAACAGTTTGAGCAAGGCTCCTTTCTGTTCCAGCAGACAATGCTTCCGTGCACAAAGCAAGATCCATACAGAACTGTTTTGTCAAGATCGGTGTGGAAGAACTTGACTGGCCTACGCAGAGCCGGGACCTCAACCCCATCGAACACCTTTGGGATGAATTGGAATGGACTGTGAGCAAGGCCTTATCGCTCAACATAAGTGCCCAGCCTCACAAATGCTTGTATGGCTGAATGGAAACAAGTCCCCGCAGTAATGTTCCAACATCTAGTGGAAAGCCTTCCCAGAAGAATAGAGGCTGTTATAGCAGTAATGTTCCAACATCTAGTGGAAAGCCTTCCCAGGAGAGTGGAGGCTGTTATAGCAGCAATGTTCCAACATCTAGTGGAAAGCCTTCCCAGGAGAGTGGAGGCTGTTATAGCAGCAATGTTCCAACATCTAGTGGAAAGCCTTCCCAGAAGAGTGGAGGCTGTTATAGCAGCAATGTTCCAACATCTAGTGGAAAGCCTTCCCAGAAGAATAGAGGCTGTTTTGCAGCAAATCTGGGGGATATATATTAATGATCATTATATTAATGATCATGATTTTGGAATGAGATGTTGATGAGCAGGTGTCCACATACTTTTGGTCATGTAGTGAATATAGCAGGGTTTCCGTTTGCCGGTAATAGTCGGCTAACAGAAACACGATAAATATAAAATTGACACCTGCCAATTGTCTGGGAGAAGAAAAAAAAAAAATCTATGAAATATAGCTTTTTTTAAGCCAATTAGTCATTGATGGAACTACATACGACCAGTCATGCTTATTTGTCTATGGGTTTATTTGGATAATTTAGTGGAATAAAATTATAATAATATTGGCTCGTGTACAATGCATTGTTATGCATATTATAAAACACAGACAGAGGAAAATCTGTCAGACATGGCTTTTGTAAGCCCAATCATTCACAAACAATTCTAAATGCAATCCATTGTTAAAAATGGCTACTTAGCCATGATTAAAAAGAGCTACTCTTATTTCTTAACTGGTAATTGAAGTGCACTTCCCATTCCCCCCATTCAAATGCTTAGGCAACAGTAGGCAGGCTTCAGCGTGTCACACACACACACCACTTTGCAATGAGCTGGAGGCAGAATACATTGGACAACATGTAGCTACTTAAATTGTTTGAAACCTGAATATTTTACTACACATTATGAGACGTGTTTGACCTTGCTTCAATTCGGAAAATCCAACCATATCCAAGGAGGCAATTATTTTAGTCAAACCAGTAGCATATTTCAAATCAAATCAAATGTATTTATAAAGCCCTTCGTACATCAGCTGATATCTCAAAGTGCTGTACAGAAACCCAGCCTAAAACCCCAAACAGCAAAGCAATGCAGGTGTAGAAGCACGGTGGCTAGGAAAAACTCACTAGAAAGGCCAAAACCTAGGAAGAAACCTAGAGAGGAACCAGGCTATGTGGGGTGGCCAGTCCTCTTCTGGCTGTGCCCGGTTGGACATTATAACAGAACATGGCCAAGATGTTCAAATGTTCTCTCATGTTCCCTTGGTTTTCAACTTTCTTTCATTGTCAGGTAGCCAAATGCACATTTGTGGAAAGCCTACTTCCTTGTGTACATTGTTGCGCCAATAATGTTAAAGACATGAAAATGCCAAAATAAATGTAATTAAATTAAAATGTAAATGTTCTAACCTGTTGCATCAGATTCATTTGTTTTATGTAGCCAAGGCCTATTGGCTGTATTGGGATCTATCGTCCCAAGGCCTATTGGCTGTATTGGGATCTATCGTCCCAAGGCCTATTGGCTGTATTGGGATCTATCGTCCCAAGGCCTATTGGCTGTATTGGGATCTATCGTCCCACCATCGTCCCAAGGCCTATTGGCTGTATTGGGATCTATCGTCCCAAGGCCTATTGGTTGTATTGGGATCTATTGTCCCAAGGCCTATTGGTTGTATTGGGATCTATTGTCCCAAGGCCTATTGGCTGTATTGGGATCTATCGTCCCAAGGCCTATTGGTTGTATTGGGATCTATCGTCCCAAGGCCTATTGGTTGTATTGGGATCTATCGTCCCAAGGCCTATTGGCTGTATTGGGATCTATCGTCCCAAGGCCTATTGGCTGTATTGGGATCTATCGTCCCAAGGCCTATTGGTTGTATTGGGATCTATCGTCCCAAGGCCTATTGGCTGTATTGGGATCTATCGTCCCAAGGCCTATTGGCTGTATTGGGATCTATCGTCCCAAGGCCTATTGGCTGTATTGGGATCTATCGTCCCAAGGCCTATTGGCTGTATTGGGATCTATCGTCCCAAGGCCTATCGGCTGTATTGGGATCTATCGTCCCAAGGCCTATCGGCTGTATTGGGATCTATCGTCCCAAGGCCTATCGGTTGTATTGGGATCTATCGTCCCAAGGCCTATCGGCTGTATTGGGATCTATCGTCCCAAGGCCTATCGGCTGTATTGGGATCTATCGTCCCAAGGCCTATCGGCTGTATTGGGATCTATCGTCCCAAGGCCTATCGGCTGTATTGGGATCTATCGTCCCAAGGCCTATCGGCTGTATTGGGATCTATCGTCCCAAGGCCTATCGGCTGTATTGGGATCTATCGTCCCAAGGCCTATCGGCTGTATTGGGATCTATCGTCCCAAGGCCTATTGGCTGTATTGGGATCTATCGTCCCAAGGCCTATTGGCTGTATTGGGATCTATCGTCCCACCATCGTCCCAAGGCCTATTGGCTGTATTGGGATCTATCGTCCCACCATCGTCCCAAGGCCTATTGGCTGTATTGGGATCTATCGTCCCAAGGCCTATTGGCTGTATTGGGATCTATCGTCCCAAGGCCTATTGGCTGTATTGGGATCTATCGTCCCACCATCGTCCCAAGGCCTATTGGTTGTATTGGGATCTATCGTCCCAAGGCCTATTGGCTGTATTGGGATCTATCGTCCCAAGGCCTATTGGCTGTATTGGGATCTATCGTCCCAAGGCCTATTGGCTGTATTGGGATCCAAATGCACATTTGTGGAAAGCCTACTTATTGGGATCCGTTGTGTACATTGTTGCGCCAATAATGTTAAAGACATGAAAATGCCAAAATAAATGTAATTAAATTAAAATGTAAATGTTCTAACCTGTTGCATCAGATTCATTTGTTTTATGTAGCCAAGGCCTATTGGCTGTATTGGGATCTATCGTCCCAAGGCCTATTGGCTGTATTGGGATCTATCGTCCCAAGGCCTATTGGCTGTATTGGCTGTATTGGGATCTATCGTCCCAAGGCCTATTGGCTGTATTGGGATCTATCGTCCCAAGGCCTATTGGCTGTATTGGGATCTATCGTCCCAAGGCCTATTGGCTGTATTGGGATCTATCGTCCCAAGGCCTATTGGCTGTATTGGGATCTATCGTCCCAAGGCCTATTGGCTGTATTGGGATCTATCGTCCCAAGGCCTATTGGTTATTGTATTGGGATCTATCGTCCCAAGGCCTATTGGTTGTATTGGGATCTATCGTCCCAAGGCCTATTGGCTGTATTGGGATCTATCGTCCCAAGGCCTATTGGCTGTATTGGGATCTATCGTCCCAAGGCCTATTGGCTGTATTGGGATCTATCGTCCCACCATCGTCCCAAGGCCTATTGGCTGTATTGGGATCTATCGTCCCAAGGCCTATTGGCTGTATTGGGATCTATCGTCCCAAGGCCTATTGGCTGTATTGGGATCTATCGTCCCAAGGCCTATTGGCTGTATTGGGATCTATCGTCCCAAGGCCTATTGGCTGTATTGGGATCTATCGTCCCACCATCGTCCCAAGGCCTATTGGCTGTATTGGGATCTATCGTCCCAAGGCCTATTGGCTGTATTGGGATCGTCCCAAGGCCATCGTATTGGGATCCCAAGGCCTATTGGCTGTATTGGGATCTATCGTCCCACCATCGTCCCAAGGCCTATTGGCTGTATTGGGATCTATCGTCCCACCATCGTCCCAAGGCCTATTGGTTGTATTGGGATCTATCGTCAAAACATCGTCCCAAGGCCTATTGGTTGTATTGGGATCTATCGTCCCAAGGCCTATTGGCTGTATTGGGATCTATCGTCCCAAGGCCTATTGGCTGTATTGGGATCTATCGTCCCAAGGCCTATTGGCTGTATTGGGATCTATCGTCCCAAGGCCTATTGGCTGTATTGGGATCTATCGTCCCAAGGCCTATTGGCTGTATTGGGATCTATCGTCCCAAGGCCTATTGGCTGTATTGGGATCTATCGTCCCAAGGCCTATTGGCTGTATTGGGATCTATCGTCCCAAGGCCTATTGGCTGTATTGGGATCTATCGTCCCAAGGCCTATTGGCTGTATTGGGATCTATCGTCCCACCATCGTCCCAAGGCCTATTGGCTGTATTGGGATCTATCGTCCCACCATCGTCCCAAGGCCTATTGGTTGTATTGGGATCTATCGTCCCACCATCGTCCCAAGGCCTATTGGCTGTATTGGGATCTATCGTCCCACCATCGTCCCAAGGCCTATTGGTTGTATTGGGATCTATCGTCCCACCATCGTCCCAAGGCCTATTGGTTGTATTGGGATCTTTCGTCCCACCATCGTCCCAAGGCCTATTGGTTGTATTGGGATCTTTCGTCCCACCATCGTCCCAAGGCCTATTGGTTGTATTGGGATCTATCGTCCCACCATCGTTCCAAGGCCTATTGGTTGTATTGGGATCTATCGTCCCACCATCGTCCCAAGGCCTATTGGTTGTATTGGGATCTATCGTCCCACCATCGTCCCAAGGCCTATTGGTTGTATTGGGATCTATCGTCCCACCATCGTCCCAAGGCCTATTGGTTGTATTGGGATCTTTCGTCCCACCATCGTCCCAAGGCCTATTGGTTGTATTGGGATCTATCGTCCCACCATCGTCCCATGGCCTATTGGTTGTATTGGGATCTTTCGTCCCACCATCGTCCCAAGGCCTATTGGTTGTATTGGGATCTATCGTCCCACCATCGTCCCAAGGCCTATTGGTTGTATTGGGATCTATCGTCCCACCATCGTCCCATGGCCTATTGGTTGTATTGGGATCTATCGTCCCACCATCGTCCCAAGGCCTATTGGTTGTATTGGGATCTATCGTCCCACCATCGTCCCAAGGCCTATTGGCTGTATTGGGATCTATCGTCAAAACATCGTCCCAAGGCCTATTGGTTGTATTGGGATCTATCGTCCCACCATCGTCCCAAGGCCTATTGGTTGTATTGGGATCTATCGTCCCACCATCGTCCCAAGGCCTATTGGTTGTATTGGGATCTTTCGTCCCACCATCGTCCCAAGGCCTATTGGTTGTATTGGGATCTATCGTCCCACCATCGTCCCATGGCCTATTGGTTGTATTGGGATCTTTCGTCCCACCATCGTCCCACAGGCTATTTCTTTCTCCACAAGCTGACCATATAGAGTAAGTAAACTTTTCTACTATGGGGGGGTTGACATAGGAGGCATGTCCATAAGGCTAGGGGAAGCCAAAATAAATGTAATTAAATTGCCAAAATTATATAGCCTAATTAGACTCCTGTTCATACAGAAATAAATACAATCATTCCAACCTAAAGCATGATCGGACTTTAAAAATAAATCTCACAGTCGGAAAGAAAAGGCAGCGTGCGCAATTTTGGCAACTAGATGATTGTTGAGATGCAAATGTCAGTGAAAAGTAAAAGGACCAGCCAGGCATATTGTAATATTTGAAAATTCAATAGCGGGAAAACATCGTTTGGAAAGCAAATGGCTATTGTTGTAAAGAAAAGACAATGAAAAGCCTCCCTTCTTTCATTTATTTTAAATGCTCAACTTAATTGAGGGAACAACAGACCTATAGCCTATTACAGGGGTGCAACTTTCACTGGGAACGTCATGTCGCCCCACATTCTGAAATTGCATCCCCCCCCCCATTTTTATCATTACAATGTGATACATAGAACTGCAACGGTGTGCTGTTTGGAGTGTTCAGCCGGATGGATTTAGGACCACATGCGGGCTGATAGGTTGTGTGAAGGCAAAGTTTCTGGAAGTTTGCTTCTGGAAGGCTGGCTGGACCACGGGAGAGCTGAGCATAGTTCAGAGCAGCAAGCAGAACAGAAACTGGCTACTCTTTAGTTAACTTTAACTTAACAGCAAATAACTCAACTACTGTTTATTCGCTGTGTTGAGCTAGTAGTGTAACTGACATGTCATCTTAGCTTATTGTCGTGGTTTAACTTTCATTAATTTGATGATAGTTAGTGGATGGAATAAATAACAATGTTTAATTGTTACCCAATTAAATTAATCATGTAACAATTAACTCATTAGGATTTGGGGCACCACGGAGAAGGTTGTTTAAAAGAGAAACCATCTCCTGAATTATACTCTATAAGGTAATATATCTATTACATCGATAAACAGTCATCTGATTAATCATTACCTCGTATCATATCATTCTGACCAGTCATAACCTTCTTAGATCTGCAAAAAACACCAGCCTAGCTCATTATTCAGTACTACATAAATTGGTTTAATTATTTATTTACTAGATAACTAAATAATAAACACAGAATAAACATACACCCTTTACATGAGGAAAAAAAGGTCCCTAGCGGACTGATAAAATATGATGGCTTATTAAACAGAGAGTTGGAAAAAGAAAGAGAAAAAGGGACACATTCTATAACTATTCTCCCATTAACCATATTCGTTGCACACAAACCGCCACCGCGATGAAAAAAAGAGATCATGAATGTATTTAGTGCGAAATGACTTCGTTCGTCCTTCATCTCGGTCAGAACCAACCCTTCTCAGGAAAGTTGTTGGCCTTCCAGCTGTATGGCTCCGATTGTCGAAAAAGGGGTCTCCCCTTTCCCGTCTTCTGTTGTTCACTCCGGAAGATAATTAGCCATGTCAACGGTTCCCCTTGGTGATGAGCGTAGTAGGATAGTTTCACTTAGATTTGTTTTTCTTGATATCGGACTTAAGACGGCTAATAAGCTGTACCAGTGATGGTCAGAGGTCAGCTTCTCACCTTTTCCTCCTCGTTTTGGTATTCAGTATTCAGACCACAATGGACATGAGCTGCAGCTCTTCATCTCTCTGGTCTAATGGAAGGTGAGTTTATTTCTTCACCTCGTGTTGAGGTTCAAGAATGAGGTTCAACATTTCAACATGAAGCTACCCGCCTCATGTTTCCTGGTCTACAAGTTGATTCCTCTTCCAAGCCTTTATACACCCTTGGTCAAAAGGGGCATCCCGTCATGCTGACAAGCTCTCTAACCTCACTCAGGGCGTGGCTACTTAATGTGCAAAGGATATGACTAGATTTTCATCTCTTATGACTCCTAAAATCACATTCCTATCTTAAAATACAGTTGAAGTCGGAAGTTTTCATACACCTTAGCCAAATACATTTAAACACAGTTTTACAATTCCTGACATTTAATTCTTGTAAGAAGGATTAGGTCAGTTAGGATCACCACTTTATTTAACAATGAGGTCAGGCAGCCAGGCAAGACCAGTCTACGGAGCTGAGGTCTGACAGCCGGGGAAGACCAGTCTACGGAGATGAGGTCAGACAGCCGGGGAAGACCAGTCTACGGAGCTGAGGTCAGGCAGCCAGGGAAGACCAGTCTACGGCGCTGAGGTCAGGCAGCCAGGGGAAGACCAGTCTACGGAGCTGAGGTCAGACAGCCAGGGAAGACCAGTGCGCTGAAGGGAAGCTAAATTCTATGAAATCTATTTCAATTCATGGTGTCAGAATGCACTGCTGTATTAAAGCAATTCAGAACTAACTTGTTGACATGTTCTCTGACACGGAACCCAAACCGGCTGCGCGCCTGCGCCATCGTGCATAAATGTATTTTGTCCCCAAACGCGATCACGACACGCAGGTTAAAATATCAAAACAAACTCTGAACCAATTACATTAATTTGGGGGCAGGTCGAAAAGGATTAAACATTTATGGCAATTGAGCTAGCTAGCTTGCACTTGCTAGCTAATTTGTCCTTATAAGATAACTTGCTGTTGCTAGCTAATTTGTCCTGGGATATAAACATTGAGTTGTTATTTTACCTGAAATGCACAAGGTCCTCTACTCCGAAAATTAATCCACACATAAAACGGTCAACCGAATCGTTTCTAGACATCTCTCCTCCTTCCAGGCTTTTTCTACTCTGGACTTTATATTGCGATTGGCAACTTTCATAAAATAGGGTGCATTACCAACACCGACCTCGATCGTCTTTCAGTCACCCACGTGGGTATAACCAATGAGGAGATGGCACGTGGGTACCTGCTTCTAAAAACCAATGAGGAGATGGGAGAGGCAGGAACTGACTTCTATTTTAGCCCTTGGAAATGCAGACGCTTGTTGGCGCACGCGAGCAGTGTGGGTACAATAGTTGAGTAATATAGATTTCTACATTTATTTTACAGCGCACGTGACTCCAGTGGTGTAGTCAGCCTGTAAGGGTCAACTCTTTGCGGAATGTATCATAATCATGAATGAATGAGAATATTTAGTTGACATGAATGCACCAAACACCTGAACTCCAACAATGACATTGTTTTAAAGCAATCAAAACAGTAAACACTGCATACATATGACTTTCATACATAAACATCTGACTTGAAGTAAAAATGAAAAGATTTATTCACCAATGCCGCAAATCTGGGACATTGAAGATCACCATGGTAACTATGATTACTAACTTGGGACATAGATCACCATAGTAACTATTATTACCATCAGAAAGCCCACAGATTCTTCTACTTTTCCATTATAGGAATTAAAACAGCACAAATAACAACATATAAAACAGCATATTTGGTATTTTGTTGGGTGACTTACAAATGGATGTGTAAGGTAGGTTTAATATAAAATACTAGGTCAACTCCAGCAGAATGAGACACATTTAACAGACTCAAAACAAGGAAGCCATGTCAAAACACAGCTATATTAACACCATGTAAACTCAGCAAAAAAAAAGAAAGAAACGTCCACACTGTCAACTGGGTTTATTTTCAGCAAACTAAACATGTGTAAATATTTGTATGAACAAAACAAGATTCAACAGACAGACAAACTGAACAAGTTCCACAGACATGTGATTAACAGAAATTGAATAATGTGTCCCTGAACAAAGGGGGGGGGGGGGGGTCAAAATCAAAAGTAACAGTCAGTATCTGGTGTGGCCACCAGCTGCATTAAGTACTGCAGTGCTTCTCCTCCTCATGGACTGCACCAGATTTGCCAGTTCTTGCTGTGAGATGTTACCCCACTTTTCCACCCAGGCACCTGCAAGTTCCCGGACATTTCTGGGGGGAATGGCCCTAGCCCTCACCCTTCGATCCAACAGGTCCCAGAGGTGCTCAATGGAATTGAGATCCAGGCTCTTCGCTGCTGGAAATCACGCACAGAACGAGCAGTATGGCTGGTGGCATTGTCATGCTGGAGGGTCATGTCAGGATGAACCTGCAGGAAGGGTACCAAATGAGGGAGGATGTCTTCCCTGTAACACACAGCGTTGATACTGCCTGCAATGACAACAACCTCAGTCCGATGATGCTGTGACACCGCCCCAGACCATGACGGACCCGCCACCTCGAAATCGATCCCGCTCCAGAGTACAGGCGTCGCAGTTACGCTCATTCCTTCGACGATAAACGCAAACCCGACCATCACCCCTGGTGAGACAAAACCGCGACTCGTCAGTGAAGAGCACTTTTTTCCAGTCCTGTCTGGTCCAGCGACGGTGGGTTTATGCCCATAGGCAACATTGTTGCCGGTGATGTCTGGTGAGGACCTGCCTTACAACAGGCTTATAAGCCCTCAGTCCAGCCTCTCTCAGCCCATTGCGGACAGTCTGAGCACTGATAGAGGGATTGTGCATTCCTGGTGTAACTCGGGCAGTTGTTGTTTCCATCCTGTACCTGTCCCGCAGGTGTGATGTTTGGATGTACCGATCCTGTGCAGGTGTTGTTACACGTGGTCTGCCACTGCAAGGACGATCAGCTGTCAATCCTGTCTCCCTGTAGCGCTGTCTTAGGCTTCTCACAGTACAGACATTGCAATTTATAGCCCTGCCCACATCTGCAGTCCTCATGCCTCCTTGCAGCATGCCTAAGGCGTGTTCACGCAGATGAGCAGGGACCCTGGGCATCTTTCTTTTGGTGTTTTTCAGAGTCAGTAGAAAGGCCTCTTTAGTGTTATAAGTTTTCATAGCTGTGACCTTAATTGCCTACCGTCTGTAAGCTGTTAGTCTCTTAACGACCGTTCCACAGGTGCATGTTCATTAATTGTTTATGGGTCATTGAACAAACATGGGAAACAGTGTTTAAACCCTTTACAATGAAGATATGTGAAGTTACGTGGATTTTTACAAATTATCTTTGAAAGACAGGGTCGTTTCTTTTTTTGCTGAGTTTAGTCATGTCTAAACACAGCTATAGCAACACCCTTCTAGTCAAGTTAACAGGTCCACATAGCTGCTGTCAGTAGGACATTTACCACCGCACTGAGTCTGAACCTCAGAATATGCAGGAGGACAGCATTACACAGGTGGGAAAAATAGGTGGCAAAAACAGTACACCACAACACTTTTAAACGTATTACTGAGTCTAGATGTTCTGCAGTTAGGAGAAGAACAGCTACTGAGTCTAGATGTTCTCACGTCAGGAGAAGAACAGCTACTGAGTCTAGATGTTCTACAGTTAGGAGAAGAACAGCTACTGAGTCTAGATGTTCTGCAGTCAGGAGAAGAACAGCTACTGAGTCTAGATGTTCTGCAGTTAGGAGAAGAACAGCTACTGAGTCTAGATGTTCTGCAGTCAGGAGAAGAACAGCTACTGAGTCTAGATGTTCTGCAGTTAGGAGAAGAACAGCTACTGAGTCTAGATGTTCTGCAGTCAGGAGAAGAACAGCTACCGAGTCTTGATGTTCTCACGTCAGGAGAAGAACAGCTACAGAGTCTAGATGTTCTGCAGTCAGGAGAAGAACAGCTACCGAGTCTAGATGTTCTCGCGTCAGGAGAAGAACAGCTACTGAGTCTAGATGTTCTGCAGTCAGGAGAAGAACAGCTACTGAGTCTAGATGTTCTGCAGTCAGGAGAAGAACAGCTACTGAGTCGAGATGTTCTGCAGTCAGGAGAAGAACAGCTACCGAGTCTAGATGTTCTCACGTCAGGAGAAGAACAGCTACCGAGTCTAGATGTTCTCACGTCAGGAGAAGAACAGCTACCGAGTCTAGATGTTCTCACGTCAGAAGAACAAGTGAAGGAATCAGCATAGGGGAAACGGCTGAAGGTTGGGTGTGTTGATAGAGATAAGACGGAGAGTTCCATAGAGCCTGAAGTTGAGGGACCAACAGGGCATAAAAGGAATAGAGTGGAATAAGGGTTCGCTAGAGGGATGGTTGGTCGTGGAATAAACATAATATGGGGTGCTGGTATTATTCTGCACACCTTTTAGGTCATTGGAATAAATATCTAGCCCATGTCCAGTCAAACTTGGGGTCTCAGCGCGTGTCTCTACCTTCTTGCCTTTTGTGCTGTTGTCTGTGACCAATAATGTCTACCATGTTTTGTGTTGCTACCATGTGGTCATGTTGTGTTGCCACCATGCTGTGTTGTCATGTGTTGCTGCCTTGCTATGTTGTTGTCATGTTGTGTTGCCACCATGCTGTGTTGTCATGTGTTGCTGCCTTGCTATGTTGTTGTCATGTTGTGTTGCCACCATGCTGTGTTGTCATGTGTTGCTGCCTTGCTATGTTGTTGTCATGTTGTGTTGCCACCATGCTGTGTTGTCATGTGTTGCTGCCTTGCCATGTTGTTGTCTTGGGTCTTTCTTTATGTAGTGTTGTCTCTCTTGTTGTGATGTGTGTTTTGTCCTATATTTATATTGTATTTTCTATTTTTAATCCCAGGCCCCGTCCCCACAGGAGTCCTTTTGCCTTCTGGTAGGCTGTCATTGTAAATAAGAATTTGTTTCTTAACCGACTTGCCTAGTTAAATAAAGATTAAATAAATAAAAAATAAAAAACATTCTGTCTCACTTGCAGCATAGAAATCGTGGTCTTTGTGAATCACAACAACGAGCGATGACAGCATTTCACAGATTGAGCCATACACAATAGAATTTAAGAATTGAGGACAGCATTTTGTGTGTGAATGATGGAAGGACCTTACCCAAGCTTTCCAATGGAGTGTGAGTAGTGGGCTTGAGCAGTACTCCGTATACACACCGTATACCGGGGTATTTTTTTCCCCTCTATACCATTTATGTTCATTCTTTTGAAGTGTTTCCAATACATTTTGATATTTGTAGCTAGTTTAAGTAAATACCCGCAATCAACTTGTGTAATACGTTCAGAGTTAAAGCAGATTGTGTTCTTCAATTCACCTTTCCCATTATGAAGCTTAGTTCCCCAGAACAGCTGAACCAGTCATGTGTTTGTGAGCTGAATTGCCTGTCAAAACACTCACTTAGGCCTGAGCATCAACCGGTACCGGGACCACTGGACACGTGGGACGCTCTCAAATGATAAAGAACTAACAAACTACTACACTTATGGAAGAGTGGACCACCCAGGCCAGTCCAATAGCCCACACATGGTGTGGAACCAACAAAAAGGCATATACAGTACCGACCAATACTACTCACCCGACAGACGGGGCAGGTGTGGACCAGTGCTGCCATGGCAACAGTCTTCTTTCTCCAGTCGCCTTGACATCAGTCAACAAGTTCAACTTCAACTTGAGAGTGGAGCATGTGTCATGTATCAATACCATTGTACCCAATAGTGGAGACATTTGACTTGATAAAGAGTGGACAGATCCAGACCTGAATGACGCGAGTGTGTGTGTGTGTGTAGGCTTTAAAAAAAATGGTTTTATTCCAGCCCAGCTCACACCTGGTAACAAATCATAGCCTATCACAGTCATTTGTTCATTTGCTTATTTAAGTCAGGAGTTACAGCTGGACTGTGACAAAACACCCTTCACTCACACTCTCTTTGCTCTTCAGGACTTCCTGCAATAACTGAACGAGACCAAAGCAGGAGAATAGTGTTCTAGGTTGAGACAGCTGACCTAGTTGAGAGGTGATGAGACTCAGAATAGTGTTCTAGGTGGAGACAGCTGACCTAGTTGAGAGGTGATGACTCAGAATAGTGTTCTAGGTGGAGACAGCTGACCTAGTTGAGAGGTGATGACTCAGAATAGTGTTCTAGGTGGAGACAGCTGACCTAGTTGAGAGGTGATGACTCAGAATAGTGTTCTAGGTTGAGACAGCTGACCTAGTTGAGAGGTGATGGCTCAGAATAGTGTTCTAGGTTGAGACAGCTGACCTAGTTGAGAGGTGATGACTCAGAATAGTGTTCTAGGTGGAGACAGCTGACCTAGTTGAGAGGTGATGACTCAGAATAGTGTTCTAGGTGGAGACAGCTGACCTAGTTGAGAGGTGATGAGACAGCTGACCTAGTTGAGAGGTGATGAGACAGCTGACCTAGTTGAGAGGTGATGAGACAGCTGACCTAGTTGAGAGGTGATGACTCCGAATAGTGTTCTAGGTGGAGACAGCTGACCTAGTTGAGAGATGATGAGACAGCTGACCTAGTTGAGAGGTGATGACTCAGAATAGTGTTTTAGGTTGAGACAGCTGACCTAGTTGAGAGGTGATGAGACTCAGAATAGTGTTTTAGGTTGAGACAGCTGACCTAGTTAAGAGGTGATGAGACTCAGAATAGTGTTCTAGGTAGAGACAGCTGACCTAGTTGAGAGGTGATGAGACTCAGAATAGTGTTCTAGGTGGAGACAGCTGACCTAGTTGAGAGGTGATGAGACTCAGAATAGTGTTCTAGGTGGAGACAGCTGACCTAGTTGAGAGGTGATGAGACTCAGAATAGTGTTCTAGGTGGAGACAGCTGACCTAGTTGAGAGGTGATGACTCAGAATAGTGTTCTAGGTTGAGACAGCTGACCTAGTTGAGAGGTGATGACTCAGAATAGTGTTCTAGGTTGAGACAGCTGACCTAGTTGAGAGGTGATGAGACTCAGACTAGTGTTCTAGGTTGAGACAGCTGACCTAGTTGAGAGGTGATGACTCAGAATAGTGTTCTAGGTTGAGACAGCTGACCTAGTTGAGAGGTAATGAGACTCAGAATAGTGTTCTAGGTGGAGACAGCTGACCTAGTTGAGGTGATGAGACAGCTGACCTAGTTGAGAGGTGATGAGACAGCTGACCTAGTTGAGAGGTGATGAGACAGCTGACCTAGCTGAGAGGTGATGAGACAGCTGACCTAGCTGAGAGGTGATGAGACAGCTGACCTAGCTGAGATGTGATGAGACAGCTGACCTAGCTGAGAGGTGATGAGACAGCTGACCTAGTTGAGAGGTGATGAGACAGCTGACCTAGTTGAGAGGTGATGAGACAGCTGACCTAGTTGAGAGGTGATGAGACTCAGAATAGTGTTCTAGGTGGAGACAGCTGACCTAGTTGAGAGGTGATGAGACAGCTGACCTAGCTGAGATGTGATGAGACAGCTGACCTAGTTGAGAGGTGATGAGACAGCTGACCTAGTTGAGAGGTGATGAGACAGCTGACCTAGTTGAGAGGTTATGAGACTCAGAATAGTGTTCTAGGTGGAGACAGCTGACCTAGCTGAGAGGTGATGAGACAGCTGACCTAGTTGAGAGGTGATGAGACTCAGAATAGTGTTCTAGGTTGAGATACCCACCCCTCAACCACAAACACACACGTTATCAAGAACAACAAGCTTTACCATCTCATTTAGCTAGCTAGTTAACTAGCAAGTCTGTTAGTTTATAACATTTCTCAAGCTGCAGTTAGGGTCAACATCAGACCAGCTGTCTCCAAGCCAGCAGACTGTTCCAACAGCTGAACCCTGGGCTGACGACTGCACCCAACTACACACGTAGCATGTATTCATACTCTCTACACACTCAAATCACTTTTATCTACTGGACCAATGCAATAGTTATGTCACCCTACTGCACTTCTATATATATATATATATATACACACACAGACACACAATACATATACACACACAGTATATACACAGACACACACTCATACAGCGCTTTCAGGAAGTATCAAGGGAACCCCTAGACTTTTTCCAAATTCTTTTACAGCCTTATTCTAAAATGTATTAAATTGGGGGGGGGGGGTTCTCATCAATATACACACAATACCCCATAATGACGAAGCCAAAAAATAAAATAGACATTTTTGCACATGAATAAAATAAAATAAAAAAATGATATCACATTTACATAAGTATTCAGACCCTTCACTCAGTACTTTGTTGAAGTACCTTTGGCAGCGATTACAACCTCGATACTCGATTACATCCTCGGGTCTTCTTGAGTATGACGCTGCAAGCTTGTATTTGGGGAGTTTCTCCCATTCTTCTCTGCAGATCCTCTCAAACTCTGTCAGGTTGGATGGGGAGTTTCTCCCATTCTTCTCTGCAGATCCTCTCAAACTCTGTCAGGTTGGATGGGGAGTTTCTCCCATTCTTCTCTGCAGATCCTCTCAAACTCTGTCAGGTTGGATGGGGAGCGTCACTGCACAGCTATTTCAGGTCTCTCTAGAGATGTTCGATCGTGTTCAAGACCAGGTTCTGGCTGAGCCACTCAAAGACATTGAGACTTGTCCCGAAAGCCATTCCTGCGTTATCTTGGCTGTGTGCTTAAGGTCATTGTCCTGTTGGAAGGTGAACCTTCGCCCCAGTCTGAGGTCCTGAGCAGGTTTTTAACAAGGAATAATGATCTGGGGCTGTTTTTCATGTTTCGGGCTAGGATGCAAATCCCCTCAGCAATGTTCCAACATCTAGTGGAAAGCCTTCCCAGAAGAGTGGAGGCTGTTATAGCAGCAATGTTCCAACATCTAGTGGAAAGCCTTCCCAGAAGAGTGGAGGCTGTTATGGCAGCAATGTTCCAACATCTAGTGGAAAGCCTTCCCAGAAGAGTGGAGGCTGTTATAGCAGCAATGTTCCAACATCTAGTGGAAAGCCTTCCCAGAAGAGTGGAGGCTGTTATAGCAGCAATGTTCCAAAATCTAGTGGAAAGCCTTCCCAGAAGAGTGGAGGCTGTTATAGCAGCAATGTTCCAACATCTAGTGGAAAGCCTTCCCAGAAGAGTGGAGGCTGTTATAGCAGCAATGTTCCAACATCTAGTGGAAAGCCTTCCCAGAAGAGTGGAGGCTGTTATAGCAGCAATGTTCCAACATCTAGTGGAAAGCCTTCCCAGAAGAGTGGAGGCTGTTATAGCAGCAATGTTCCAACATCTAGTGGAAAGCCTTCCCAGAAGAGTGGAGGCTGTTATAGCAGCAACATGTAGGACCAACTCCATATTAATGCCCATGATTTTGTCATGAGATGTTGGACGAGCAGGTGTCCACATACTTTTGGTCATGTGATGTTTATAACAAATAGGATATGGTAGACCTAGAAAAGGACTGAACTTAAGATGTAGCACGTCAATTATCGATGCATTGATGACACACTGAATTTTCTGACATGACAAATCATTTAGATTGATATTACTGTAATAAAAATTTATTTTATGCAAATAGTAAATTATAAAATTCACCGTTGTATATGCATAACGGCATACTCTTGACCTTTGTGCTGTTGACTGTGCCCAATAATGTTTGTACTGCTACCATGTCGTGTTGCTGTCAGGTCGTGTTGCTGTCATGTCGTGTTGCTGTCAGGTTGTGTTGCTGTCAGGTTGTGTTGCTGTCATGTCGTGTTGCTGTCATGTCGTGTTGCTGTCAGGTTGTGTTGCTGTCATGTCGTGTTGCTGTCATGTCGTGTTGCTGTCAGGTTGTGTTGCTGTCATGTCGTGTTGCTGTCATGTCGTGTTGCTGTCATGTCGTGTTGCTGTCAGGTTGTGTTGCTGTCATGTCGTGTTGCTGTCAGGTTGTGTTGCTGTCATGTTGTGTTGCTGTCAGGTTGTGTTGCTGTCATGTTGTGTTGCTGTCAGGTTGTGTTGCTGTCATGTCGTGTTGCTGTCATGTCGTGTTGCTGTCAGGTCGTGTTGCTGTCAGGTTGTGTTGCTGTCATGTCGTGTTGCTGTCAGGTTGTGTTGCTGTCATGTCGTGTTGCTGTCAGGTTGTGTTGCTGTCATGTTGTGTTGCTGTCAGGTTGTGTTGCTGTCATGTCGTGTTGCTGTCAGGTTGTGTTGCTGTCATGTCGTGTTGCTGTCAGGTTGTGTTGCTGTCATGTTGTGTTGCTGTCAGGTTGTGTTGCTGTCATGTTGTGTTGCTGTCAGGTTGTGTTGCTGTCATGTCGTGTTGCTTCCATGTTGTTGTGCTGCTACCATGTTGTTGTGCTGCTACCATGTTGTGTTGCTACCATGTTGTGTTGCTACCATGTTGTGTTGCTACCATGTTGTTGTGCTGCTACCATGTTGTGTTGCTACCATGTTGTGTTGCTACCATGTTGTGTTGCTACCATGTTGTTGTCATGTTGTGTTGCTACCATGCTGTGTTGCTACCATGTTGTTAGCATGTTGTGTTGCTGCCATGCTATGTTGTCGTGCTTCTACACCTGCATTGCTTGCTGTTTGGGGTTTTAGGCTGGGTTTCTGTACAGCACTTTGAGATATCAGCTGATGTAAGAAGAGCTTTATAATTACATTTGATTTGATGTCTTAGGTCTCTCTCTATGTAGCGTTGACTCTATTGTTGTGATGTGTGTTTTGTCCTATATTTATATAGTATTTATTTATTTTAATCCCAGGCCCCCGTCCCAGCAGGAGGCCTTTTGCCTTTTGGTAGGCCGTCATTGAATTTGTTCTTAACTGATTTGCCTAGTTAAATAAAGGTTAAATAAAAATGTAATAAAATACTCAGCTGTGTGAGTAGGTATCATATTGGAAGCCTTCTATATTACCATGTTGCAGAACACATTACTATGTTAGGATAGAGGTGAAGTTGTGTGTGTACTGCCCTATATTATAAACAGAGATGTCTGGCACTGAAACAGTTAACCACTGCAGAAGGGGAGGTGCTCAGCTCCTCCCACTGTTGGTCATTTGCATATCTGACTGGTAAGCTTCCATTCCCTTCTCTTTGTTACCGAGGCACCCAGCCATGGCCCCTCCCCCACTGGACTCTGCACTGGCGGGAAAAAAAGAGCCAGGCAGAGTGTTCAGTAGCTCATTACAGTAACTCGCTCACACACACACACACACACCTTATGGGGAGGACACACAGTTCGCTAAGCTCTCTTTTTGGCAGAGACAGACAGATTAGACAGATGAGTAACAACACAGCAAGCAAGCAGTAGGGACCAAATGGAGGGGGGGTAGGGACCAAATGGAGGGGGGGTAGGGACCAAAGGGAGGGGGGGCAGGGACCAAAGGGAGGGGGGGGGTAGGGACCAAAGGGAGGGGGGGGTAGGGACCAAAGGGAGGGGGGGGGTAGGGACCAAAGGGAGGGGGGGCAGGGACCAAAGGGAGGGGGGGCAGGGACCAAAGGGAGGGGGGGGCAGGGACCAAAGGGAGGGGGGGCAGGGACCAAAGGGAGGGGGGAGCAGGGACCAAAGGGAGGGGGGGCAGGGACCAAAGGGAGGGGGGGCAGGGACCAAAGGGAGGGGGTAGGGTACAGATTTGTTAGTAACTCAAAAGAACACAGTTGAAACACTAGAGCCACGTGGAATGCTGTCCGAGGTAAGAGATCCCCTTGTCGACATTTCTCCACTGTTTTACCGTAGTCTGTTTCCTTCATCGGTTGAGCAGTGAGAGGAGCTTGTACGGAAGAAGACGGGGTGTGCAGGGAGGACAGAGGGAAAGGAGGAGAGGGGAGAGACAAAGAGCAAGAGACAGACACACAGGTGGTTTGGTAGGTATGAATACATAGACAGACCAAGAGCAGATTGAACGAAAGGCACACCGTTCTGTTCTTTCATTGTGCCAACCTCTCTGTGTGTGTGTGTGTGTGTGTGTGTGTGTGTGTGTGTGTGTGTGTGTGTGTGCATCCTTGGAAACGGTTCAGTGGAAAAAAACAGGAAGTCAAAGAGCAGAGAGGGAGAAGAGAGAGGTGGAAAGAGAGAGGGGGGGAGGGGCAGGAAATGTCTTTATTCTATTGGATGTTTATTGTTAATTTGTATTGTTATTATCTACTTCACTTGCTTTGGACATGTTAACATATGTTTCCCATGCCAATAAAGCCCTTAAAATGGGAAATTTAATTGAAAGAGAGAAAGAGAGAGTGAGAAAGAGAGCGAGAGAGAGAAGGGGGGGGGGGGGGGGGGGAGAGAGAGAGAGAAATACCATTGTTCCATCACAGCAGCAAGATCTGTGACCTGTTGCCACAAGAAAAGGGCAACCAGTGAAGAACAAACACCATTGTAAATACAACCTATATTTATTTGTTTTTATTTTCCCTTTTGTACTTGAACTATTTGCACATAATATGACATTTGTAATGTCTCTAATTATTTTGTGACTTCTGTGAGTGTAATATTTACTGTTCATTTTTATTGTTTATTTCACTTTTGTATATTATCTACCTCACTTGCTTTGGTAATGTTAACATGTGTTTCTCATGCCAATAAAGCCCCACAGTGTGCCATCACCCACAGTGTGCCATCACCCACAGTGTGCCATCACCCACAGTGTGCCATCACCCATGCCAATAAAGCCCTTAAAATGGAAATTGAAAATTAATCGAGAGAGATCATCAAATCAAATGTATTTATAAAGCCCTTCGTACATCAGCTGATATCTCAAAGTGCTGTACAGAAACCCAGCCTAAAACCCTCAAACAGCAAGCAATGCAGGTGTAGAAGCACGAGAGAGAGAGAAAGGGGGGAGGGGCAGAGAGAGAAAGGGGGGGCAGAGAGAGAAAGGGGGCATAGAGAGCGAAGGGGGGCATAGAGAGAAAGGGGGGGACAGAGAGAAAGGGGGGTGGCAGAGAGAGAAAGGGGGGTGGCAGAGAGAGAAAGGGGGGTGGCAGAGAGAGAAAGGGGGGTGGCAGAAAGAGAAAGGGGGGGGAAGAGAGAGAAAGGGGGGGGGGGGCAGAGAGAGAGAGTACTAGAGAACAACTTAAATGCCAGAACTGGACAACAACCTGACACCCTCAGCACACAGGGGGACAAACACCTGCCTGGAGGTGACAGCATTCCCTCCCCCATATGCCCCCCTAGACACAACTATGACAACATAACCGACAAAAACGGGTCACAACTCCTATAGCTCTGTTACATCCTGGGTATGTACATAGTCAATGGTAGGCTTCGAGGGGACTCCTATGGTAGGTACACCTATAGCTCTGTTACATCCTGGGTATGTACATAGTCAATGGTAGGCTTCGAGGGGACTCCTATGGTAGGTACACCTATAGCTCTGTTACATCCTGGGTATGTACATAGTCAATGGTAGGCTTCGAGGGGACTCCTATGGTAGGTACACCTATAGCTCTGTTACATCCTGGGTATGTACATAGTCAATGGTAGGCTTCGAGGGGACTCCTATGGTAGGTACACCTATAGCTCTGTTACATCCTGGGTATGTACATAGTCAATGGTAGGCTTCGAGGGGACTCCTATGGTAGGTACACCTATAGCTCTGTTACATCCTGGGTATGTACATAGTCAATGGTAGGCTTCGAGGGGACTCCTATGGTAGGTACACCTATAGCTCTGTTACATCCTGGGTATGTACATAGTCAATGGTAGGCTTCGAGGGGACTCCTATGGTAGGTACACCTATAGCTCTGTTACATCCTGGGTATGTACATAGTCAATGGTAGGCTTCGAGGGGACTCCTATGGTAGGTACACCTATAGCTCTGTTACATCCTGGGTATGTACATAGTCAATGGTAGGCTTCGAGGGGACTCCTATGGTAGGTACACCTATAGCTCTGTTACATCCTGGGTATGTACATAGTCAATGGTAGGCTTCGAGGGGACTCCTATGGTAGGTACACCTATAGCTCTGTTACATCCTGGGTATGTACATAGTCAATGGTAGGCTTCGAGGGGACTCCTATGGTAGGTACACCTATAGCTCTGTTACATCCTGGGTATGTACATAGTCAATGGTAGGCTTCGAGGGGACTCCTATGGTAGGTACACCTATAGCTCTGTTACATCCTGGGTATGTACATAGTCAATGGTAGGCTTCGAGGGGACTCCTATGGTAGGTACACCTATAGCTCTGTTACATCCTGGGTATGTACATAGTCAATGGTAGGCTTCGAGGGGACTCCTATGGTAGGTACACCTATAGCTCTGTTACATCCTGGGTATGTACATACAGTGCCTTGCGAAAGTATTCGGCCCCCTTGAACTTTGCGACCTTTTGCCACATTTCAGGCTTCAAACATAAAGATATAAAACTGTATTTTTTTGTGAAGAATCAACAACAAGTGGGACACAATCATGAAGTGGAACGACATTTATTGGATATTTCAAACTTTTTTAACAAATCAAAAACGGAAAAATTGGGCGTGCAAAATTATTCAGCCCCCTTAAGTTAATACTTTGTAGCGCCACCTTTTGCTGCGATTACAGCTGTAAGTCGCTTGGGGTATGTCTCTATCAGTTTTGCACATCGAGAGACTGACATTTTTTTCCCATTCCTCCTTGCAAAACAGCTTGAGCTCAGTGAGGTTGGATGGAGAGCATTTGTGAACAGCATTTTTCAGTTCTTTCCACAGATTCTCGATTGGATTCAGGTCTGGACTTTGACTTGGCCATTCTAACACCTGGATATGTTTATTTTTGAACCATTCCATTGTAGATTTTGCTTTATGTTTTAGATCATTGTCTTGTTACAAGACAAATCTCTGTTCCAGTCTCAGGTCTTTTGCAGACTCCATCAGGTTTTCTTCCAGAATGGTCCTGTATTTGGCTCCATCCATCTTCCCATCAATTTTAACCATCTTCCCTGTCCCTGCTGAAGAAAAGCAGGCCCAAACCATGATGCTGCCACCACCATGTTTGACAGTGGGCATGGTGTGTTCAGGGTGATGAGCTGTGTTGCTTTTACGCCAAACATAACCTTTTGCATTGTTGCCAAAAAGTTCAATTTTGGTTTCATCTGACCAGAGCACCTTCTTCCACATGTTTGGTGTGTCTTCCAGGTGGCTTGTGGCAAACTTTAAACAACACTTTTTATGGATATCTTTAAGAAATGGCTTTCTTCTTGCCACTCTTCCATAAAGGCCAGATTTGTGCAATATACGACTGATTGTTGTCCTATGGACAGAGTCTCCCACCTCAGCTGTAGATCTCTGCAGTTCATCCAGAGTGATCATGGGCCTCTTGGCTGCATCTCTGATCAGTCTTCTCCTTGTATCAGCTGAAAGTTTAGAGGGACGGCCAGGTCTTGGTAGATTTGCAGTGGTCTGATACTCCTTCCATTTCAATATTATCGCTTGCACAGTGCTCCTTGGGTTGTTTAAAGCTTGGGAAATCTTTTTGTATCCAAATCCGGCTTTAAACTTCTTCACAACAGTATCTCGGACCTGCCTGGTGTGTTCCTTGTTCTTCATGATGCTCTCTGCGCTTTTAACGGACCTCTGAGACTATCACAGTGCAGGTGCATTTATACGGAGACTTGATTACACACAGGTGGATTGTATTTATCATCATTAGTCATTTAGGTCAACATTGGATCATTCAGAGATCCTCATTGTACTTCTGGAGAGAGTTTGCTGCACTGAAAGTAAAGGGGCTGAATAATTTTGCACGCCCAATTTTTCAGTTTTTGATTTGTTAAAAACGTTTGAAATATCCATTAAATGTCGTTCCACTTCATGATTGTGTCCCACTTGTTGTTGATTCTTCACAAAAAAATACAGTTTTATATCTTTATGTTTGAAGCCTGAAATGTGGCAAAAGGTCACAAAGTTCAAGGGGGCCGAATACTTTCGCAAGGCACTGTAGTTAATGGGCTTCGAGGGGACTCCTATGGTAGGTACACCTATATCTCTGTTACATCCTGGGTATGTACATAGTCAATGGTAGGCTTCGAGGGGACTCCTATGGTAGGTACACCTATAGCTCTGTTACATCCTGGGTATGTACATAGTTAATGGTAGGCTTCGAGGGGACTCCTATGGTAGGTACACCTATAGCTCTGTTACATCCTGGGTATGTACATAGTCAATGGTAGGCTTCGAGGGGACTCCTATGGTAGGTACACCTATAGCTCATCTCTTGGCAGTAGTACTGTAGACTATTTTATCACTGACCTCAACCCAGAGTCTCTCAGAGCGTTCACAGTCAGCCCACTGACACCCCTATCAGACCACAGCAAAATCGTAGTCTACCTGAACAGAGCAATATTCAATCATGAGGCATCAAAGACAAAGGAACTGAGATATATTAAGAAATGCTACAGATGGAAGGAATGCAGTTTGGAAACCTACCAAAAAACAATTAGACAACAACAAATTCAATCCCTTTTAGACAAATTCCTGGACAAAATGTTCTACTGTAATAGTGAAGGTGTAAACTTGGCAGTAGAAAATCTTAACAGTATATTTGACCTCTCAGATTCCCTATCAAATCTAAAAATCTCAAATAGAAAACCGAAGAAAATGAACAACAATGACAAATGGTTTGATGAAGAATGCAAAAATCTAAGAAAGAAATTGAGAAACCTGTCCAACCAAAAACATAGAGACCCAGAAAACCTGAGTCTACGCCTTCACCATGGTGAATCACTAAAACAATGCAGAAATACACTACGGAAACAGAAGGAACAGCACGTCAGAAATCAGCTCAATGCAATTGAAGAATCCATAGACTAACCACTTCTGGGAAAATTGGAAAACACTAAACAAACAACACGAAGAATTATCTATCCAAAATGGAGATGTATGGGTAACCACTTCTACAATTTTTTTGGCTCTATAACAAAGAATAACGAGCAAAACCATATACAGGATCAAAAACAAAATCTTAGAATCAACTATTAAAGACTACCAGAACCCACTGGATTCTCCAATTACATTGAATGAGTTACAGGACAAAATAAAAACCCTCCAACCCAAAAAGGCCTGTGGTGTTGATGGTATCCTCAATGAAATTATCAAATATACAGACAACAAATTCCGATTGGCAATACTTAAACATCTACCCCCAATATTTGGCACCAAGGACTGATCACACCCAATCCACGAAAGTGGAGACAAATTTGATAGACCAATAACTACCGTGGGATATGCGTCAACAGTAACCTTGGGAAAATCCTCTGCATTATCATTAACAGCAGACTCGTACATTTCCTCAGTGAAAACAATGTACTGAGCAAATGTCAAATTGGCTTTTTACCAAATTATCATACGACAGACCACGTATTCACCCTGCACACTCTAAATGGCAAACAAACGCCAAGTCTTCCCATGATTTGTTGATATTAAATAAGCCTTTGACTCAATTTGGCATGAGGGTCTGCTATACAAATTGATGGAAAGTGGTGTTGGGGGAAAAACAAAAAACATAAAATCTATGTACACAAACAATGTGTACGGTTAAAATAGACAAAGAAACACAAACATTTCTTCCCACAGGGCCGTGGGGTGAGACAGGGATGCAGCTTAAGCCCCACCCTCTTCAACATATATATCAACGAATTGGCGCGGGCACTAGAACAGTCTGCAGCACCCGGCCTCACCCTACTAGAATCTGAAGTCAAATGTCTGCTGTTTGCTGATGATCTGGTGCTTCTGTCCCCAACCAAGGAGGGCCTACAGCAGCACCTAGATCTTCTGCACAGATTCTGCCAGACCTGGGCTCTGACAGTAAATCTCAGTAAGACCAAAATAAGGGTGTTCCACAACGGATCCAGTTGCCAGGACCACAAATACAAATTCCATCTAGACACTGTTGCACTAGAGCACACAAAAAACTATACATACCTTGGCCTAAACATCAGCGCCACAGGTAACTTCCACAAAGCTGTGAACGATCTGAGAGACAAGGCAAGAAGGGCATTCTATGCCATCAAAAGGAACATAAAGTTTGACATACCAGTTAGCATCCGGCTAAAAATACTTGAATCAGTTACCCAGAATGCATTTCCCTTTATCGTTGTGAGGTCTGGGGTCCGCTCACCAACCACGGGACAAACACCAAATTGAGACTATGCATGCAGAATTCTGCAAAAATATCCTCTGTGTACAACGTAGAATACCAAATAATGCATGCAGAGCAGAATTAGGCCGATACCCACTAATTATGAAAATCCAGAAAAGAGCCGTTAAATTCTACAACCACCTAAAAGGAGGCGATTCCCAAACCTTCCATAAAAAAGCCATCACCTACAGAGCGATGAACCTGGAGAAGAGTCCCCTAAGCAAGCTGGTCCTGGGGCTCTGTTCATAAACACACAGACCCCACAGAGCACCAGCACAATTAGACCCAACCTAATTATGAGAAAAAAAAAGTTAATTACTTGACACATTGGAAAGAATAAAAAAATAACTGAGCAAACTAGAATGCTATTTGGCCCTGAACAGAGAGTCCACAGTGGCAGAATACCTGACCACTGTGACTGACCCAAAATTAAGGAAAGCTTTGACTATGTACAGACTCAGTGAGCATAGCCTTGCTATTGAGAAAGGCCGCTGAAGACAGACATGGCTCTCAAGAGAAGACATGCTATGTGCTCACTGCCCACAAAATGAGGTGGAAACTGAGCTGCCCTTCCTAACAACCTGTCCAACGTATGACCATATTAGAGACACTTATTTCCCTCAGATTACACAGATCCACAAAGAATTCGAAAACAAACCCAATGTTGATAAACTCCCATATCTACTGGGTGAAAGAGAGAGGGGGGGAGGGGGCAGAGAGAGGGGGGGAGGGGGCAGAGAGAGTGGGGGAGGGGGCAGAGAGAGGGGGGAGGGGGCAGAGAGAGGGGGGGAGGGGGCAGAGAGAGGGGGGGAGGGGGCAGAGAGAGTGGGGAGGGGGCAGAGAGAGGGGGGAGGGGGCAGAGAGAGGGGGGAGGGGGCAGAGAGAGGGGGGAGGGGGCAGAGAGAGGGGGGAGGGGGCAGAGAGAGAAAGGGGGCACAGAGAGGGGGAGGGGGCAGAGAGAGAAAGGGGGCACAGAGAGAGGGGGAGGGGGCAGAGAGAGAAAGGGGGCAGAGAGAGAGAGGGGGCAGAGAGAGAGAGAGAGAGGGGGCAGAGAGAGAGAGAGGGGGCAGAGAGAGAGAGGGGGCAGAGAGAGAGAGGGGGCAGAGAGAGAGAGAGGGAGGGGGCAGCGAGAGGAGGAAGGGCAGACCACATCTTAAACAACATCTCCCTAAAGGCTTTTCACATATCAGCTCTTTCTTTCTATCGTGTCCCTCCTCCTCGCTCTCCCTCCCTCCCTCACTCACTTTCCTTCAAGTCTGTGACTGCAGGACACAGACACCGAGAGAGTGAGAGACACAGAACACTAGCCAACAGCTAATGTAAACTCATTTAACCCTGATCCCCTTGTACAGTCACATAGCATCAATGAACCAGCATGTATAAAATAGCTCTAACACCCATATAAGGCAAACATCCTATTTCCCCAAACACACAAAGCAAAGAACAAAGGCTTTCTCCTCAAACAGACACTGATGTGAACTCAAACTGTGTGTGTTTTCCTGGCTACATGAGATAAATCAGGTGTTACTTCCAAAATAATCAACAGGTGTAGATTACACACACACACACACACACACACACACACACACCTCTCTCTCTGGCCAGTGCTATGATAATGTAATCAGGAACATGCAAAATAAGAGACGTGTTCAATGATTAATCACACAAAAAACACCATGCTTTCTGTATAAGTATAAAATTGACCTTGTGGTGTGATGAGTGTGTCTCCTAAGCAGCAACAAGCCAGTCCTCCAGCCGATTCAGATATAACCTACACTAATACTGGCCTGGACTCATCTAGCTGATTCTGCTCCAACCTACACTAATACTAGCCTGGACTCCTCCAGCTGATTCTGATACAACCTACACTAATACTAGCCTGGACTCCTCCAGCTGATTCTGATACAACCTACACTAATACTAGCCTGGACTCCTCCAGCTGATTCTGATACAACCTACACTAATACTAGCCTGGACTCCTCCAGCTGATTCTGATACAACCTACACTAATACTGGCCTGGACTCCTCCAGCTGATTCTGCTCCAACCTACACTAATACTAGCCTGGACTCCTCCAGCTGATTCTGCTCCAACCTACACTAATACTGGCCTGGACTCCTCCAGCTGATTCGGATATAACCTACACTATTACTAGCCTGGACTCCTCCAGCTGATTCTGATATAACCTACACTAATACTAGCCTGGACTCCTCCAGCTGATTCTGATACAACCTACACTAATACTGGCCTGGACTCCTCCAGCTGATTCTGATACAACCTACACTAATACTGGCCTGGACTCCTCCAGCGGATTCTGATATAACCTACACTAATACTGGCCTGGACTGGTTGAACGGCCAGATGGAAGCCACTCCTCAGTAAAAAGGCATATGACAGCCTACTTGGAGTTTGCCAAAAGGCACCTAAAGACTCAGACCATAAGAAGCAAGATTCTCTGGTCTGATGAAACCAAGATCGACTCTGGAGGACATCTGGCACCATCCCTACGATGAAGCATGGTGGTGGCAGCATCATGCTGTGGGGATGTTTTTCAGCGGCAGGGACTGGAAGACTTGTCGGGATCGAGGCAAAGATGAACAGAGCAAAGTATAGATCGATCCTTAAAGAAAACCTGCTCTAGAGTGTTCAGGACCGCAGACTGGGGCAAAAGTTCACCTTCCAAGGGGTCTGAATACTTTCCAAATGCACTGTATGTATTTTTAAAATTTGTTTTGTTTACACTGTTTTGGATTTAACAGACCGAAAAAAATACAATGCTTTAGGCAGCCCGCCCAAGGATTACAATGGCATACAAATCCCTGGGCTTAATCCTGGTCTCTTTACCCGTATACTAACTAGCTGTATAACATAGGATTAACTGCAGATACCAGACCAGTCTAATCTCTAGTAATCCTGTTGCACTAAACACAGCTCCTTCTGGTCCCCTGGCTAGACGAAACACACACACAGCTAATCACACCGAATAGGGCCATGTTCAAGCACACACACACACACACACTCTTTAAAATACAGCATTGCTAAATTATACCTATACCTTTAGAAATAGCCATCGCCGAAGATTTAAATAATGGATATCTGTCTATTTTTACAATACGCAATCATTTCAGGACTCAGTGAGCACTAGGCCAAACACACACAAGAAGAGATCAAGTTCTGACCCCAGATAGGATTCTGTAGAATAGTCTGGATCGGTGAAACAGTTAAAAAGAGCGCTAACAGCAGCTAACAGCTAAGCATCTGTCTAGAGCTAACAGCTAACCATCTGTCTCAGTACTGCATTATTAGCATACATCGATTAAACAGTGCGCTAAAAGCAGCTAACAGCTAACCATCTATACAGAGCTAACAGCTAACCATCTATACAGAGCTAACAGCTAATCATCTATACAGAGCTAACAGCTAACCATCTATCTAGAGCTAACCATCTGTCATAGTACTGTATTATCATACGTCCAGTAAACAGAGCGTTAACAGCTAACCATCTCTCCAGAGCTAACAGCTAACTATCTATACAGAGCTAACCATCTGTCATAGTACTGTATTATTAGCATACGTCCAGTAAACAGAGCGCTAACAGCTAACCATCTATCCAGAGCTAACAGCTAACCATCTATCCAGAGCTAACGGCTAACCATCTATCCAGAGCTAACAGCTAACCATCTATCCAGAGCTAACAGCTAACCATCTATCCAGAGCTAACAGCTAACCATCTATAGAGAGCTAACAGCTAACCATCTATCCAGAGCTAACAGCTAACCATCTATCCAGAGCTAACAGCTAACCATCTATCCAGAGCTAACAGCTAACCATCTATCCAGAAATAACCGCTAACCATCTATCCAGAGCTAACCATCTGTCACAGTACTGTATTATTAGCATACATAACAGTTACCTATCTGCCAAAGCAATATATTCTTCTTAAATTTTACCAGGCAGGTCAATAAAGATCAAATTCTTACTTACAATGACGGCCTGGCAAGAGGCGTCCTCTTTGGGGTTTAAAAGGGGTTAAAAAAAACAACACAGACAGAGGACACTTGGCCACTTGGCCACAGATACGCCAGCAGACTGTGGGAACAAAGCACATCAAGAGAAACATCGCTACACTACATAGTTATCTCTATGGCAACAATAAACAACGTGGCACAAACAATGTCAAGGGCAGACAACCCCTTCGGGGTCCTTTAACAGAATGTGACTGGAAGATCAGGTGTTTTACGAAGAGGATGAGGTTTTGGTACCTCTATTACGGACAGACCTCTCCCCCTATCTTTATAACCATTGAATCTATGTTTTGACTAGAGGTCGACCGATTAATTGGCACGGCCGGTTAATTAGGTCCGATTTCAAGTTTCCATAACAAATCGGTAATCTGCATTTTTGGACGCCGATTATGGCAGATTACATCGCACTCCACGAGGAGACTGCGTGGCAGGCTGACCACCTGTTACTCCACGAGGAGACTGCGTGGCAGGCTGACCACCTGTTACTCCACGAGGAGACTGCGTGGCAGGCTGACCACCTGTTACTCCACGAGGAGACTGCGTGGCAGGCTGACCACCTGTTACTCCACGAGGAGACTGCGTGGCAGGCTGACCACCTGTTACTCCACGAGGAGACTGCGTGGCAGGCTGACCACCTGTTACTCCACGAGGAGACTGCGTGGCAGGCTGACCACCTGTTACGCGAGTTCAGCAAGGAGCCAAGTTAAGTTGCTAGCTAGCGTTAAACGTATCTTATAAAAACAAATCAATCTTAGCATAATCACTAGTTAACTACACATGGTTGATGATATTACTAGGTTAACTAGCATGTTCTGCGTTGCATATAATCAATGCTGTGCCTGTTAATTTATCATCGAAAAACAACCTACTTCGCCAAACGGGGGATAATTTAGATTTAACAAAAATGCATATCTCAGGTAGAGAGGAGGGTTTTTGTAAATGAGTATCAACCAGTGGATTTTGCGTTGAGTATGAAGAGCTATGGTCCAGACCTGGCTTCAAATACTATTTGAAATCATATCTAAAATTATTTAGCTGGGCTCGATTGAGCTTAACACAATGGAAACAACAGAATAGCCATAAAACCGCCAACCCCGTCCATCTGGCACTCCAGGGAGGCTAAAGCAAACACTTACAATTTTGGAAATATTTCAAATACCATTTAAACCCAGGTCTGGCAAACAGCTAACCTGTTAATATCGTTCACATTACTTTATTAGGGGGAGAGATGGATGTAAAGGAGGAAGGTGAATTAGGGGGGAGAGATGGATGTAAAGGAGGAAGGTGAATTAGGGGGGAGAGATGGATGTAAAGGAGGAAGGTGAATTAGGGGGGAGAGATGGATGTAAAGGAGGAAGGTGAATTAGGGGTAGAGAGATGGATGTAAAGGAGGAAGGTGAATTAGGGGGGAGAGATGGATGTAAAGGAGGAAGGTGAATTAGGGGGAGAGAGATGGATGTAAAGGAGGAAGGTGAATTAGGGGGGAGAGATGGATGTAAAGGAGGAAGGTGAATTAGGGGGGAGAGATGGATGTAAAGGAGGAAGGTGAATTAGGGGAGAGAGATGGATGTAAAGGAGGAAGGTGAATTAGGGGAGAGAGATGGATGTAAAGGAGGAAGGTGAATTAGGGGGGAGAGATGTATATAAAGGAGGAAGGTGAATTAGGGGGGAGAGATGTATATAAAGGAGGAAGGTGAATTAGGGGGAGAGAGATGGATGTAAAGGAGGAAGGTGAAATAGGGGTAGAGATGGATGTAAAGGAGGAAGGTGAATTAGGGGAGAGATGGATGTAAAGGAGGAAGGTGAATTAGGGGGAAGCTATGTAGAGTGTTGCAGAATATAAACATGTAGGTTACAACACACCCACACTGATATGTTTTGGGGTACACACAATGTGGGTCTTAGTTTTCATTGCTGTGTTTGTATAGAAAACAAGCCTAGTCATAACCACTGTGTGTGTGTGTACACGTGGGACAGTTGTGGTTATGGTCTCCTTTTCAAACATCTGTGTTATTCTTTAAGCACATCTTTGGTACAGCTAAACGAGAACAGTCAGTCACCTGTATATGTGTGTGTGTGTGTGTGTGTGTGTGAGTGAGAGTGAGAGAGAAACAGTGAGAGAGTGAGTGAGAGACAGAGAGAGAGTGAGTGTGGAGAGAGTGAGAGACAGTGAGACAGAGTGAGACAAAGAGACAGTGAGAGAGGGTGAGAGAGCGAGACAGAGAGAGAGAGTGAGAGACAGTGAGAGAGACAGTGAGAGAGAGACAGAGCGAGAGACAGTGAGCGAGAGACAGTGAGAGAGAGACAGTGAGAGTGGAGATCACAGAAGGCACTGCACCGCTAAAGTGCTAATTAGCCTTTTGAACGACCAGGGTGACCTAGTGCTAACTTTCCTGCTTCATCTCTCCCTCGGGGTGGGTGTGTGTGTGTGTGTGTGTGTGTGTGTGTGTGTGTGTGTGTGTGTGTGTGTGTGTGTGTGTGTGTGTGTGTAGTTTATGTCACTGAACTGTAAAAGCGTTGTTTTGTTGATGTGTGGCATAATTCAGGATGGTGCAAAGAGTGCCAATAAGAACACACACACACTGCAGTTACACACACACTGCAGTAAGCTAACACGCCAACCCACACACTGCAGTTACACACACACACACACACACACACACACACACACACTGCAGTTACACACACACACACACACACACTGCAGTTACACACACACTGCAGTTACACACACACACTGCAGTTACACACACACTGCAGTAAGCTAACACGCCCACCCACACACTGCAGTTACCCACACACACTGCAGTTACACACACACACTGCAGTTACACACACACACACACACACCTGCTAGCTAACACACACACACACACCTGCTAGCTAACACACACACACCTGCTAGCTAACACACACACGCACACCCCTGCTAGCTAACACACACACACACACACCTGCTAGCTAACACACACACCCCCCTGCTAGCTAACACACACACCCCTGCATGGTAACACACACACACACCCCTGCTAGCTAACACACACACACACACACACACCCCTGCTAGCTAACACACACACCCCTGCTAGCTAACACACACACACACACACACACACACCCCTGCTAGCTAACACACACACACACCCCTGCTAGCTAACACACACACACACACCCCCCTGCTAGCTAACACACACACACACACCCCTGCTAGCTAACACACACACACCTGCTAGCTAACATACACACCTGCTAGCTAACACACAGACACACACATCCTTCTAGCTAACACACAGACACACACACCCCTGCTAGCTAACACACAGACACACACACCCCTGCTAGCTAACACACAGACACACACACCCCTGCTAGCTAACACACAGACACACACACCCCTGCTAGCTAACACACAGACACACACACCCCTGCTAGCTAACACACACACACACACACACCCCTGCTAGCTAAAACACACACACACACACACACACCCCTGCTAGCTAACACACACACACACCCCTGATAGCTAACACACACACACACCTGCTAGCTAACACACACACACACACACACCTGCTAGCTAAAACACACACACACACACACACACACACACACACACACACCTGCTAGCTAACACACACACACACGCTAGCTAACACACACACACCTGCTAGCTAACACACACACACCTGCTAGCTAACACACACACACACACACACCTGTTAGCTAACACACACACACACACACACCTGCTAGCTAACACACACACACACACCTGCTAGCTAACACACACACACACCTGCTAGCTAACACACACACACACACACCTGCTAGCTAACACACACACACACACCTGCTAGCTAACACACACACACACACACACACACACACACACCTGCTAGCTAACACACACACACACCTGCTAGCTAACACACACACACACACACACCTGCTAGCTCACACACACACCTGCTAGCTAACACACACACACACACACACACACCTGCTAGCTAACAGACACACACACACACCTGCTAGCTAACACACACACACACACACACACCTGCTAGCTAACACACACACACACCTGCTAGCTAACACACACACACACACACACACCTGCTAGCTAACACACACACACACACACACACCTGCTAGCTAACACACACACACACACTGCACACACACCTGCTAGCTAACACACACACACACACACACACTTGCTAGCTAAAACACACACACACCTGCTAGCTAACACACACACACACACCTGTTAGCTAACACACACACACACACCTGCTAGCTAACACACACACACACACCTGCTAGCTAACACACACACACACACACACACACCTGCTAGCTAACAAACACACACACACACACACACACCTGCTAGCTAACACACACACACAAACACCTGCTAGCTAACACACACACACACACACACCTGCTAGCTAACACACACACACACACCTGCTAGCTAACACACACACACACACACACCTGCTAGCTAACACACACACACACCTGCTAGCTAACACACACACACACCTGCTAGCTAACACACACACACACCTGCTAGCTAACACACACACACACACACCTGCTAGCTAACACACACACACACACACTTGCTAGCTAACACACACACACACACACACACACACACACACACCTGCTAGCTAACACACACACACACACCTGCTAGCTAACACACACACACACACACATACACCTGCTAGCTAACACACACACACACCTGCTAGCTAACACACACACACACACACACCTGCACACACACACACCTGCTAGCTAACACACACACACACACACACACACACACACCTGCACACACCTGCTAGCTAACACACACACACACACACACCTGCTAGCTAACACACACACACACACCTGCTAGCTAACACACACACACACACACACACCTGCTAGCTAACACACACACACACCTGCTAGCTAACACACACACACACACCTGCTAGCTAACACACACACACACACACACCTGCTAGCTAACACACACACACACACCTGCTAGCTAACACACACACACACACCTGCTAGCTAACACACACACACACACACTGCTAGCTAACACACACACACACACACCTGCTAGCTCACACACACACCTGCTAGCTAACACACACACACACACACCTGCTAGCTAACAGACACACACACACACCTGCTAGCTAACAGACACACACACACACCTGCTAGCTAACACACACACACACACACACCTGCTAGCTAACACACACACACACCTGCACACACACCTGCTAGCTAACACACACACACACACACACTTGCTAGCTAAAACACACACACACACACACTTGCTAGCTAAAACACACACACACCTGCTAGCTAAAACACACACACACCTGCTAGCTAACACACACACACACACCTGTTAGCTAACACACACACACACACCTGCTAGCTAACACACACACACACACACACACCTGCTAGCTAACAAACACACACACACACACACACCTGCTAGCTAACAAACACACACACACACACACACCTGCTAGCTAACACACACACACAAACACCTGCTAGCTAACACACACACACAAACACCTGCTAGCTAACTCACACACACAAACACCTGCTAGCTAACTCACACACACACACACACCTGCTAGCTAACACACACACACACACACACCTGCTAGCTAACACACACACACACACACACACACACACACACACACACCTGCTAGCTAACACACACACACACCTGCTAGCTAACACACACACACACACCTGCTAGCTAACACACACACACACACACACACCTGCTAGCTAACACACACACACACACACACACACCTGCTAGCTAACACACACACACACACACACACACCTGCTAGCTAACACACACACACACACACACACCTGCTAGCTAACACACACACACACACACACACCTGCTAGCTAACACACACACACACACACCTGCTAGCTAACACACACACACACACACACACATACACACACACCTGCACACACACACACCTGCTAGCTAACACACACACACACACACACACACACCTGCACACACCTGCTAGCTAACACACACACACACACCTGCTAGCTAACACACACACACACACCTGCTAGCTAACACACACACACACACCTGCTAGCTAACACACACACACACACACCTGCTAGCTAACACACACACACACACACCTGCTAGCTAACACACACACACACACCTGCTAGCTAACACACACACACACACCTGCTAGCTAACACACACACACACACCTGCTAGCTAACACACACACACACCTGCTAGCTAACACACACACACACACACACACCTGCTAGCTAACACACACACACACACCTGCTAGCTAACACACACACACACACACACACACACCTGCTAGCTAACACACACACACGCACGCTAGCTAACACACACAGCCCTGGGTTAGCTAACACACATAGCCATGCCCAAATACTCTTACAAACTGACAGGCTACTGGGTAGTTAGCTTCCTCTATCAACTATGGTTACCTGCAAGGAAACATGTGCCGTCATCATTGCTTTGCACAAAAAGAGCTTCTCAGGGAAGGATATTGCTGCCAATAAGATTGCACCGAAATCAACAATTTATCGGATCAAGAACTTTGAGAGAGGTCCAAATGTTGTGAAGAAGGCTTCAGGGCGCCCCAAGAAAGTCCAGCAAGCGCCAGGACCGTCTCCTAAAGTTGATTCAGCTGCAGGTTCGGGGCACCACCAGTACAGAGCTTGCTCAGGAATGGCAGCAGGCAGGTGTGAGTGCATCTGCACGCACAGTGAGGCGAAGACTTTTGGAGGATGGCCTGGTGTCAAGAAGGGCAGCAAAGAAGCCACTTCTCTCCAGGAAAAACATCAGGGACAGACTGATATTCTGCAAAAGGTACAGGGATTGGACTGCTGAGGACTGGGGTAAAGTCATTTTCACTGATGAATCTCCTTTCTGATTGTTTGGGGCATCCAGAAATAAAGCTTGTCCGGAGAAGACAAGGTGAGCGCTACCATCAGTCCTGTGTCATGCCAACAGTAAAGCATCCTGAGACCATTCATGATATTTTGGGTCCATGGCCAGGAAACTCCCCAGACCTTAATCCCATTGAGAGCCAATGAAAACCAATCAATCCTCAAGAGGTGGGTGGACAAACAAAAACCTACAAATTCTGACAAACTCCAAGCATTATGCAAGAATCGTCTGCCACTTATGAAATGCTTGTAATTATACTTCAGTATTCCATAGTAACATCTGACAAAAATATCTAAAGACACTGAAGCAGCAAACTTTGTGAAAGTTAATATTTGTGTCATTCTCAAAACTTTTGGCCACGACTGTAGTTAGCTAGCAGAGACAACACACAGCTGATAGGTTACTGA